>NW_008824806.1:5112540-5118052 GCF_000699105.1 Pygoscelis adeliae | reverse complement strand
GTACAGGGGCACGATCACTTCCCTACTCCTGCTGGCCACACTATTTCTGATACAGGCCAGGATGCCATTGGCCTTCTTGGCCGCCTGGGCACACTGCCGGCTCATGTTCAGCCGGCTGTCGACCAACACCCCCAGGTCCTTTTCGGCCAGGCAGCTTTCCAGCCACTCTTCGCTCAGCCTGTAGTGTTGCACGGGGTTGTTGTGACCCAAGTGCAGGACCCGGCACTTGGCCTTTTTGAACCTCCTATGATTGGTCTTGGCCCATCAATCCAGCTTGTCCATAAATTATATCATTATCCAGGAAGGTTAAATGAGATCTTACTCCTGTTTTATAAAGTTTCAAGCATATTGACAGGCATAATGAAAAAAATCAGTGAACAGTGAATCAACACAATTTCCTAACAAGAAATCACTAAAGATCAAATCTAAAAGCATTAATGCGGCCTAGAACAACAAATTCACAAAAATACTTGACTTCAGAGGATACGTCTAAAAGATTTTTTTTTTTTTTTAAATCCCCCAAGGAAAAGCTGGAGAAAATTTTCAAGTCTGGTACTATAAGCATTTTAAGATGCAAAGACCACTTAAAACTTACCAGAGTTTCTTCAGTGAAAATGTTTCTACCAAAACTAGGCAGATTCACCCCAGAATGACCCAACAAATAAAATCAGAAAAAACATACTGCAGCAAAATAGCTCAAAAATGTCTCCTCACCTGAGAGCACGGTCTGTGATCTGGTAACATCCAGACAGACTGAGAAACTGAAGAACTCGCGCAGTCTCTTCATCTGTTTTTTCACTCCCAGAGTACACCAAGTCTTTTTTCTCTGACTGCTTAGTCCTTGTTGGTTTTTTACACAGTGCAGAGGACTCTGGAAGTGCTCGAATAGTTCTTAGTGCTGTCCCAGCACAACAAAATGAGTGACCGCAGTAAATCAAGTCAGTAGAAGCACAGTGCTGCTGCCACCCTCTAGTCCTTAATCCATAAATGTCTCTACTGTAGCAAGATGCAGAACAATTAATATGGGATGTTGGTTCCATAAGACAAAATCCTTCAACATTTCTGTGTCTCCACTCTGCAGCATCTTCAATGTCAGCTAAATCATCTGCATCTAGCATCCACACGTAAGCAGAATTGAAGTTTTCTGAGCCGTCAGGTTTAGTCCAATGTTGCTCACTACCTCCTCCCTCAATAAGGTTTTCATTGTTGATTTCATGCAAACAATTATACTTCTTGTTGGGCTGCAGAGTAATCTCTCTGTTTTTCCACAAAGTCTTAGCATTCCTGTTTCTGCAGCTTTTCAGAATACCTCTGTTATGGTGAGTTGATATGATGATACCCAGTGCTCTGGAAATCCTCTCTATAGCCACATCTGTGATTTTTTCACATCCAGATAGATCAAGGTGGCGGAGATTTTGACAACAACCAACTGAAGACCAACTGAAATCAGGGAAAAAAGTGGTTTGTTTGGTTAGTCTTTATTTTTTTAGTTTTTGTTCGCAAACAGGTGTTAAGGCTAAATATACAAAAGAACATTTCATAAGTAAAATAGTTATATTAATTCACAGGGCATTTAAAGAAAAAAACCCCAGACAAGTTAGATTTGATACTCGAGTGCTGTATATATGCCTAGAAAAATTATGTCTAAAGAAATGTGAAATGAATCATGAATCGGTAACAGCCTTTATTTTTTCCATATACTGAGAGTTAAAAGAAGTCCAAATTTGCCATACGTTGAACAAATTTTTAAATAGTAGATCAGACTGCAAACACCAAATACATATGTGAGAACAATTTCAAAAAGCAGCTTCTGTTGTGTATAATGCAGTTACCAAGAGCCATCTAAGTTACTAGACATCACAGTTAACTTCTCAGAAGGCTGAAAAAAGCAAACTTACTGAAATAGCAAATTACACCCCTGAAAAAAAAATACACCTGACATGTAATATTCAGTTCAAAGTATTTTAATAGTTGTAATTTCTAGTATTTGAGTTTCTCAAGCTTGGCTGTTTATACGTATTGAAATATCAGCGCACTTAGATCATATATCCTTCTGTCATTTCCCATTTCTTTCAGACAGAATAGCTGGATTCCTCAAATATATTCTGTGTACAGTATTAATTATTCCATAAAAATGATTAAAGACGGTAATGAAATCAGACTTTTTCATATTAACAAAACCTCACCCCTTCAGCCTTTTCTTTTTCACCCGAAACAGAAATTTGATCTACAATAATATTGTTACATTATTAGCTATAAAAGTATGTAGCTTATTTAAGTGATCTTTACCTATCCATAGCTTATGTTAACTATCACTTACTTTCCATAAGTGATTACTTATATTTACAGCAAGCCAAACTCATTTTTTGAGTTACAAATTGGGGTGTTGGAAATATAGATATATGAGGAGCAGCAAATAATATAAGTTTCACTAGAGATTGACAAAAGCTCACGAAGACTGATTTCTGGACAGAAATTCCGTAAGGCTTTCATTTCAAGTAAAACTTCTTGCATAAGCTGCAGAGTGCTGTTACCAGCATCCATGCTGGTAAAATTTTCCGTGTTGTTAACACAAAAAACTTGAGAGCACTGTATGATGAAAGTGTTGAACACTGAAATAGCCACTGAGTTTCAGTATCACAGTAAGACCCATTAGTGCAAGCTCTGCATCCATGCACTATCCCACTGACATCAATAAAATTTCTGCAGGCTTCAGTAAAACTCAGGAACCCACAGTTACTACACCTAAGCCTTAGAGCTTTGCCCACCATTTGATCAGGGTCTTCAATAGCAGTATTTCAAACACTACCAGCTATACTGGATCAAGAACTACCATAACTGACTGACTCCGCAAAAATCTATGGACAATTTCAAGTTGTTAATACTAGAACAAAACACAATTATTGTTATAGATAGCTACACATTGATAGGTAATACAGATCCAAGAGTGAAGACAGAGCATTTTAAATGGCCATTACAAAGTTACATGCTCCACTTACTATTTCATTGATTTGTTACTCTAGTTTAGTTCTTGGTTTTGTGTGAATCCTGAGTGTGATTTCTCTATTTCTCTCTTTATTGGCAATGGACTAAGACATGTTTGAATGTTTTTCCCCCTCAAAAAGCTGGATTTTTATTTTATTTTTAAAGGAAACAACAATTATCTAACCTTTCAAATGCAGAATCTGAAATATCAGTTTGAGTGAGATCCAAATATTCCAAGTTGGGGCAAAGCTCCAAGATCTGTCTAACCTGGAAAAGGAAAGGAAAATAATCAGTAAAGACACAAGCCAATAAGGCTGCACACAGTGTCAAGAGACAACATACGAATTAACATTCTCTTGAATTGCAACTCATTTTCACTACCCCAGTGTTTTAAACTCAGGCACATCAGTTTTCAATTAGAGGCTGCATAGACGTAATTATTAAATGCCAGTTTCAAATTACATACCATTTTGCTAGACACTACAGAACTGTAAGCCAATACTAATGTCTTCACTGAGGAGCCTACATGCGGGAGGACATTATGAATTAAGCCATGAAGTAAACGTTTTTCCATTTGTGCTATATTAATGGCAAGTGAATCTTCAGCTGCTTCTTCTGCAAAATAAAACCAAAGAGAAAGACTTAAAATATGCTTTGAGTCATTTGGAATTCACATTGCCATCTTACATCAAATAAATTATCAGGAAGCTAAAGAAAGCATAACAAGGCATAAGTTTCAGAAAGTACCTTACATCAAACTTTTGCTGAACTCTAGTTCAACATAGTACTTAAGCTTCATCTTTAAAAACTATCTGCTTGTCTTTCTGACAGTCCTGAAGAGTTTAACTCCAACGGCAAGTAAAAACAGTAAGAGTCTTAACAGAAAATTATCATTAACAGACTTGGAGAGATATTGACTACAGATTATGTACTAATCAGGGCTGTCTGGGGAATCTGTTTCCACCAACTTGCTTTATACATTGAAATACTATCTATCTCACAAAGCATTTCACATCCTGTGATATAACAGCTTAAGACAAATTTTAAATTAAGCCTAGAATGCATCAGGATGCAAGATGATTCATGCAAACTTCCTGAAGAGATGAAGCCTAGCTTTTACCTCCTTCCTAACTCCAGGCACATACCCATAAGTCATCTTCTACCTGCACTCATGGTTGCTCTCTCCTAGATGAGTTAGTTCAGCTCATTAAAACCAGCTGCCTGCTTCTCCCCCCACCCCTTTTTTTCACCCAGTTGGGAGTCAGGATGAGATGAAGATGAGGAAAAAGAGCACTCCTTTCAGGAATCTTAAGTAGTTGCTAGACAAAACTTCCCAAGTTCTTTTTCACTGTATAAGTCTACTTGGCTTAGTAAGCACTTAATTTAGACAGAACATAAGTATTATTGCATTTGTCATTATTTTAATGTACTGGAATAAACTAAGAAAAAAAATCTGTATTTTAAACTGATTTTACAGAATAGAGTCCATTTTACACATTTATTTCTTATAGCTATGTCATCTTCAGGGGGAAAAAAAAAATTCACCAAAATCAGATTTACCTACCAGATTCATCTATGTCAGCATCTTCATCCCATTCCTGGAAAGCACGACTTTCATCTTTTCTATTTTTTACCCATTCCTCATCAGGTTCTGTCTCAAGATCTGCTGCTGGACCACTATACCAATCACCTACTCATCCCCCCCAAAAGAAGAAGGAAAGGGGAAAAAGAAAAAAGAAATTAAGACAAACTTCTTATCACTGCAGAAAACAGCAACGATAAACTTCTCAGTATACTGCAACCTGACCTAAAGATAGAAATGAATTTTGCATTCATCTCAACTAAAGTTGGACTGAACCTTGTTTGATCTGTATTTTAAAGCTTCAAAAGACTCCTGGAACAGTTTCAGTACTGTTACAGAACTCATAGCCTATTATGCTATTCTGAGACATGCCCATTGTCCTTATTTTCTTGGTAGGGACCAAACGATTGCAAAAGTAACAGAAACGATTATGGAATATTTGGACTGTGTAGGTGCTGAAGTTCTTTCTGGTAGATAGATTAACCATCAACTTTTAGTGTAATACTTGGTTTAAGACATTTCCATTTTCCTCTGGAATCTCACAAATATACAGTCAACAAGGATGTATTTTATTAGCCTGGTTTTAGTCATTGCACCTGACAACTCCAGGATCAAGAAACCCAAGTTCCAGAAGTAGCCTACTTACAACAGCTATCCAATACCCGATTATAACATACATGTGACTCAAATCAATAGACAATCATTTTTTAGAACATCTGGATGAACATGAATATCAGCAACAGCTCCACTGTTTTAGCTGGTAGGGCACCCCCTCTCCCAAAGGGTTACTGCAGAGGCATAATTTACTTCTAGTTTGGGTATATTGTAGTGTTGGGCTCGGCATAAGCAGGTCTGCTGCCTCCCTCAGCATAGACACGCTTAAAACAGAAACAGCTTATCCTACTCTCTCACTAGTGGGGGATCCTACTATCCCAAAGCAAGAGC
>NW_008824806.1:5091729-5112525 GCF_000699105.1 Pygoscelis adeliae | reverse complement strand
TGAACAGTACCTAAAGGAACAAGGTTTCTTATATGAGCAACACAGTGACAATGAAATCCTAATTGATTGTCAACCAACTGTGAAGCAAAAGATTTCGCTAACATTTCTCATCTTCTTTCACCCATCTTTATAATATATAAAAAGCTTCAGAAGCCCTCTCTGTATTAGGGAAAAAAAGTTAAAAATTTAACTAAGCCTGTAGTTTTATGTTCTTTTTTTCCCCTCTGGCAGTAAATCCTATTTGAGAAACTTCCACCCAGTTTAGAGCACTTCTGCACAAACAGCTTTAATAGTATAGATAGTACATCATGAGACTAGCTTCCCGTTGTGCCAAAAACAGGTTTAGGAACAGGTCATTTTAAGCAGTTGCCAATTATCTCTTCTGTGTAGCACTGAATTATCAAGACAGCTAGGTTTTAGATAAAAATTTAACAGTTTAAACTCTGAAACCCCTCCTCTCTACTCAGTCTTTTGCAGCTCAGGGACCAATCTATTATTTTCAGTAAGATTTATCCAACCAAAAAAATTAATTCAGACCCAAAAGTAATTTAACTCCTCTCTGCCTTGTACAGATTTTAGAAGCCACAAAGGTCCAGCCAGAAAGAAGTTTTTAGCTTTTATGTATCTCAAAGTTTAAGTAATATATTGTTAGCTTTCTCTCTTAAAATCTTGCAAAGGCACATAAAATATAGCTTAAACAGCACAGATGGTCTCCTTTTTGCTCAACTACATTGACATGGCAGCAATTGTGAAGCCTGCATAGTCCAGTGATTAATACTCACATAAATATGGACAAATACAAATAGAAATATTTAAAGCTACAAATACACCCTGATGACTCGTAACTGGCCTCACTGGAATACAGAGTATTTTGTCTATTTGAACAGGTACTTTTGCAAAGGTTACACTTCTCATTAGGAAATTTTAATTAACAGGAGATTTTGAGGAACAGAAGTTGTAAAAAAAAAAAAACACAAAACACTTAGTCCTTACTGCAGTAGAAGTTATTGAAGTAATATATCTAAAGAATCAATACTAAAACGAACATTCATACAGTTTTCTTTGAAGTTTGAATATAAAAAGAATAGATTATGAGGAAATGTTAGAACTCCATTTGTTTTAAACTTCTGTTCCGCAGTTATGTCTGAATCACAAGACAGACCTCTCAGAGGAGAACATACTAGTCAGGAACTAAGAAAAATAGGTATATTTTATTTCTACCTAGTAACCTAATGAAATAAAAATATTACTGATACAGGTGTAACAGCAGCATTTGTAATTCAAAACCCCTTAGATTCTTAAATCATAATTAAGATTTGTATTAGTGAATATACTTGTTAGCATTCATACAAGCAAACAAACCTCAGTAAAACTAATCAACAGCTTTTATACCAGAGCTATTCTGAGTTACAACCAAGACAACTTTTAGGTGGAAGTATGTTTTGGGGATTTTTAACATTTAACCAAGTTTTAGGGCACTATCCTTGCCAGAAGCATGCTCAGCTGCCAGGTTCATTGTACATGACAGCCTATACTAAAACGTTCTCTTCTATAGACTCAGGAATTCTAATAATTGACATGCTTTCAAAGGAAGAATTAAATTTAACTTACCTCTGGCCCAGCGAACAGGGTAAAGATGTTTCCAGAGAGATCCAGTTTTAGCCAACTGTGACCATTCAGTGCTTACTTGACTACACTGACATAACTCTTGGGGGTTAAGGTAACTGAAAATGGTCAGCATTACTTCAGGAGGAAGATTAGTAATATTTGTGGTGTGCCCTGTTACTTCGGTTTCTGAAATACAGAAAGTGTGTGTTAAGTGAAGCACAGCCTCTCAGCTTTAAATAATAGTGAAAATCACATTTTGACTAGGGCAATGAAAAAATAGTGTCTGAAAAAAAATTTTAAACAATTGTTTGGCAAAAGAGTTGAAAAAATAGGTATCGGTTTGGCTTTAAAAAGCTTTCACTGTAATACTCCCTTAAACAAACAAACAAAAAAACATCAGCTCAGTTTCTGTTTGCCATTTTCTCAACTTGCTAGTTTTTTCCAACCCTGACCCCCCCCAAGGGTCCAGAAAAGCCCTGTACAAACGTAAACTGCTGCTGCTCAACCACAGCAAGATTAAAGCAGTATCTGCTATAAATTAAACACTTTAAAAAAATGCCTTATGTCATAGACAAAATATACACCTGCTTTGCCACATTCCCAGGAAACAGAACTAGCACACAGAATCTACCAGCTGGGACCACTCTCAGTGAAGCACTCAACCTCTTGACTGGGACACAGCAAGAAGTCCACGCTTAACTCTTTGCAGCTGTCTCATATTTTATTTCTAGCTTTAACTGCTAGCACAGACAATTAATTTTAACTTCCAAATGGTGACAAGCCATTCAGGTTGGAAGGTGGTACTAAATATTAGGTTAGAGGCTAAAATTTGACCGCTGTAATTGATACTTCAATCAATAGCAGTAGGAACCATCTCCAATAGCTCTCCCTTATCGCCATAGTACAAGAGAGATCTGCACACTATATAAAATAACAAATTCAGTGCTTTGGTTAGTGGGTTTTTTGCTGTTTAAAGAGAATTTTTAATGCTTTAAGGACAATTTACTTGAGAAAAAAAATTTCTAAAACAGTTTTCAGGAGTCCTCAGAAATAGCAGGTTTCACAAATTAGTAGGGATTTATTTTTAAAGTTAGGACACAATACGTAAGACTTTACAGTGAGACAAGGATCAGGTTTCTTTTTGCAAAGAAGCTTCCAAAGCGAACATAACGTAAACTTTACCTTGTGATAATCTATGGCTACTTCAAAAAAATATATAATTAAATACAGTTTCATGTGATAAATCAATATATTTATTCATATACCTGACAAGTCACTGCAGGTAAACTACAGAGAATTTCACACTAAAATGCAGTTAAAACTGCACAGGACTGCAAGCTGTGTTATTTTATTCCATTTTTTTTAAAAATGGATGCAGGACACATACTTTCATCTCCCTAAAGTCTAGAACACAACCACTGCAGAATTACTACTGTCCCAAAACTGCTATTCCAGCTAGACTTAACGGTAAGTAATGCCACAAGGCTACTTCTGTTGCATTCATCTGTTCAGACTCAATAGTATTTCACACCACAGACATGATCTTTTCTGAAGGTTTCACCTGGAGAGCAGAAAATGACCAATTCAGTAGTTCAGAGAAGTCAAGTTTCATCAAAAAAGATCTGATTACAGAATAGTTTTTCAAGTTTTTCTAATGAGAGCACCACATCTTAGCAACACCACAACGTCAGTTCACAAGGGCTTGCTCTACTTATCAGTCTCACACACCAGTATTACTCTTTTGGTACATTAATTCCCCGTCTTTGGGGCATCAACTCTTCTTTGTTAGTTAAGAGTGAAAACTGCAAACACGGACAACTTAGGCTGCTTCGACAGTCATAAAACAAGCCTGAAGTGCACTTTAGTAGTTATCCATTTATGCTGAGTTTCATCAGGAAAGGTAGTTACAGATGAACGCAAATTAAATATCCACTTTCAGAACGCACATTTCATCTGACCTACTCACACACTGCACGGATTCATTCCCTTGCATCAATCCATACACACAGTTTCTTCCTTTCTGATTCCTGAGCGGTCCAGGGAAGTTAGGTAGTGGAATTTGGAAGGTGAGTTGCTTTTAATTTGAAATATTGTCAGTTGGCTAACTATTCTGTGTTATTAAATCATCAACAGAAAAGCTTACAAAGTGGTCCCGAAAACCAAGAATTAAATGCAGCGTCTGCAAACAGAAAATATAATTTCAATGGCAGTATGAAAATAGAGGTTAATTATCATTTCTGCCTGTTTATTTTCTCAAATATTACCGTGGGAGGGAAGGGGGAGGAAGAAGGTTGAGAACAGTTAAAAAGTGAAGTACTATCTCCATTACAACCTGCCAAGAAGCCTGTATCAAACAGTAAAGTTCATGAAGTTTCATAGAATCATAGAATCATTAAGGTTGGAAGAGACCTCTAAGATCATCAAGTCCAACCATCAACCCAGAACTGGTTTGAAGAAATTGCCATTTTATAAAAACTATTTTATCTGCCAGCACATAACTTTAGGTATGTCACTGGTGTGGCTTTTTAGATAAAAATTGCAGTTTGAAAATTACTTTAACTTTAATTAGATGCTTCACCTTGATCTGCCTTCTCATCCACAGAATACTTAAAGACCTTTTGAAGCTCTTCTGCTTGATTCCACTTACTAAGACCTCTGAATTCTGCAGCTTCCTTCTGTGAACAGTGCTGTGCAATTACTTTCTTCTTAATATCTTTCAGTTCTTCATAAGTAAAGTATTCCATCAACATTGGCTGAAAAACCTAAAGCAAAAGAAAAAGGAAAAAAAAAAAGTCTGGTGCTGACGGAGATAGTCGATAATGCTACACAGACCTACTAACACAGAATTTCCAGTTTCAGATTCTCTCCAAAATATGTCATACATTAAGTGAACCTAAGGACAGGACCATGGAAGGTCTGAATTCCAACCCTCTGCTTGCCAATGGATCACTGCATAGTCTCAGGCAAGCTGTTTAACTGTTTTCCCCAACAGAAAAGGGAAGTGCTTAAGTTGCTTAAACTATATAACTTATCAAGGTACTCACACAGAAGGCAAAGTGGCAAGGAAGAAAAACATGAGAAAAGATTTCTCTTGGACAGACTTTGGAAGATTTACTCTCTCCAGAAGATGCTTCCCAGTTTTTGGATACCTATAAATCATCAGACTGGCAGTACTAGTCTATGTTTCAAATATAGGTCAAAGGCTGTTTGGGAGTGTCAGTTTGAGTCACGAAGCACTGGTTTACAGGGCTTCTCTTTTTCCTTTAAGTTTTGCTACACATCCCCTTAAATAACTACCTGCTACAAACAAATCCCAGCCCCAGTGGACTTTTGTTACCAATTTTTTTAACGGACCAGAATTTCATCATAAATTTTCAATATATTCACTGTTTCAAAATGTGTCACGTTGCAGTCAGAGAACAGAACAATGACACCACAGTCCTGAATGCAAATTGGCATAGTAATAAAAACAGAGAATTGTGAAAAAACTGAACCTTTAAGCCCTTTGTCTCTATTCAGTCATTCCAAACCCCAAGGAAGATCAGCATAATATTTGAGGAAGATTTTTACCCACCTCCTCTTCCTCTTTCATATGAGGAAGGAAATCCCTGGTGAAGGCTTCCAATCTCTCCTTCAGCTGTTTCGCATAGTTTAGCTGTTCATATTCATTCTGAGAAGAAAGCAAAGATTTAACTATTATCTAATCTTGTCCATTCATTCAAGGGTTGAACTGTTAAATAAACCAGTGTTTCAAAGTAAAGCCCATTATGTCCTCCCCATGTGTGCAGCATGTCTGCTCTACTTCGTGGTAAGAATGTGTTCACTTACAAAGTTTCATGACCAGCTGACAGTCTGTACCGGCCTGTAGCTAAGCAAAACAAAGTATTCCCTTCCTGCCTGATTCCAATTTATTTTGTTATCAGATATGAATTAACTCGTCTAATCACATTTTTACTTTGGAGCAAAGATTGAAGTCTGCCAATCTGTAGTCTCACCCAAAGTTCAAAGTAGTAACAGACTAATCTAAATATTTGCATGTTTTGCATAAGAATTATTCTAGGATACAGCAGTTCCACTTCATCTTTTAACTGCATACTTTTTACATTAGTTATTCTACAATTCTGGCTTCCAAATTATAACCAGAATTTATAGTCAGACATGCTCTATAGATATTTACTTTGGAAATGGAAAGAACTCTTAAATAAAGATGTAACTGACTTTTAAATGTTAAAGTTAGACCAACCTCATCTATCAATTTGTTAGCTTGTTCTCTGTGCCAGTAATAAGATGCTGGTTCTGAAGTCTGCCCAGTAATTGCAACATACTGAAGTTCCTCATAGCTCTTACAGTAAATGTTGTAAGTTTTTCTTTTCAAACTTCTACATCATCAAGAAACCCTGAATATTACAGTAAAAAGCTTAAGCCATCAGTTTAATTTAAACTAACCACACTCTCAAAAAAAGTTACAGTTAACGTATCTAAAGAGAGCTAGAGAAATCTGGTTTTCCACACTTAAGCAGTCAAGTAACAGAGTAACACTAGCATCCTATCAGAGAATGTATAACACAAAGCCAAGTGTTAAATTTCCCCTCTCCTTCACTTTCCTTCATTTTCTGATTCATTAATGCAGACAATTTAAGACAAATTTTAAGGTTTGATATGCACAGGGGAAAAAAATTATTTGCAGAATTCCCAGGTCAAAAACAGCCTTAGATAGTAAAATGGAATCAATCAACTGCATATTTAGTATTTTTCTTATTGAAAATATGGACCACGTGTACTAGAAATGTAATATGGGACGGAAAATTATTACTGGAGACTATAGTTCTTAAGTGCAGGAAGTGGGAGTTGGGTACCCCAGAAGAAAGACACAGCAGAATTCAAGTAGGATTCTGCTGGAGAAGACTTTAACAACTTTAAATCATGAAAAAGCCAGCTGGAGAAATAACATTTAGAGTTTCTTGAGGACTGGCACATTAACAGCATTACTGAGCAACAGATTACTGGAAGGAGTACATGACTCAGTAACAGAATAAAACAATGCTTGCTTTTTTTTCTTTTTAGGTCCGGTAATCATCTCCATTTGGGACAACAATACAATTCTATGTGCTACAAAAAAAGATACTCAGGGTTTCCTAACCAATTAATAGAAAACATTACTTCTATAGTCAGAAACTGTTTTGACCAATTAGCAGAGCAGTCTTTGTATTCAAAACTTTCACGTTGTCGCTCCAAATCACCTCCAATTATGCAGTGATGGACTTCTGTCACAAAATACACCTCTGAAAAGAATTTTTACTAGAAATTTAGTAACTGTGATGAATGGCAAAAAAAAAAAAAAATCTGTGTTTCGGACTGGAAAGTTTTCACTACTGTATCAAGAAACCACAAATGTTTCTTCTTCCTCCTTAGTTTATTTGTAGAGAGTATTAAGAAAAGTTGAGGCAAACTAATACGTAATCACAGCATGGTCTCCTTAGGACCCAAGTCCTTCTTATAGTCTACTTACCTTTACATTCTTTAACCCTTTCTCAAAGAGGCTAAGCATCTCTGAGAGTTTGTTGTCCGAGTGCACATTGTACACTGTCCGGCTACGTTGCTGAAGTAAACCAATGATACACTCATTTTCAATCTGCTCATGCATTTTAAATTCCTTGAATGTGGCATAAAGAGATTGCAGAAGAGCCCGAAAATCATTGTTGTTGGAGAAGTTGGTCTTGGAAAGCTAGAAGAAAGAAAAGCTCATAAAAAAATCAATGAAAATCATGCCAAGGTCAAGTTAAATCCTTAGAACAGGTATTAGGCTCCTGTAATTCATTGCTCCCATTACTTATAACACAAAAGCTGAAAACCTTCAGTTTTGTAAAGAAAACTGGCAAAAATAAAAATTGAATTTGCAATTCGAGCAACTCACTTCAAAGACATAAAAAAATTAGAGTAATGAATGTTTTTAATTCCAATCTTCAAGCGCAACAGAAAAAAAAAATCAGAGCTTCAAGTGCATAGATAGGAATACACAAACTAGTCTTCTATTTGAATAGTAACTTTCCCATAACTTATCTAATTGGTGCATTAAAATATAATATAACACAACTTCCTCCAGAAGTGGGCAGAATTAATATCGGCACTTGAATACTACAGATTAACAAACATTTATATAATATCCCTATTAATATGACTTGTGAAAATATTCACAGAATTCATAATTGTAACCTTCATGACTGACTTGCCATTTGATTTTTATTTGTTAACAGGAACAGACAAATTCTATATAAAACCCTCAGACTTGTTTTAAAACTTTCAAAAACTCATTATGCATGGTCATTTCATGTATGTTTCCTCTTACAGTTCATTAAAACAGTAAGCCATTCACACTCGAATACTGTTAACTTCCCAAAATAAGTTAATGGAACAGTTTTACAACAATGTTGTGCTTCGTGAATGATGTTTAAGTAAACTAAGGGATTTAATTGCACAATTCTCTGATTTCCAGTGGCAACTATATAACCGCATTTCCCATCACAGGCTCTGAAGGAAAAAAAAAAAAAAAAAAGAATTTTAGAAATATTACAAGGGACTAATGATAACTACAGAAGTTTAACAAAGCATAATATATGCAATAATGCACATTGTAAAGAAAAGCGTGTTACATTTAATCTCACAAATTCTGAAGGCAACTGTCTCATTCCACATGTATGAACAGAGCTTAAGAAACAGCAAAGTAGTAAGATAACTTTTTAAAGGAAGATCATCCTTGAGAGAACAATGCAGTTATAGCATTAGCTTTAAGAAGCCAGTAAAATCAAAGTTGTATTTAAGGAACATAAATCAATCTTGTGCAACCTTCAGATAAACAAATGTAGAAAGATTTCCTGGTAGAAATCAATGCAATCTCCCCAGCCCGGCAGATAACTGAAAGGCTTAGCCACTTTCCCAGAGCTACACTTTAGTCCTTACTAAGAAGCCATTATCGTAGGCCCCTGAGCCTACCTTTACAGACGCATTATCCACAAGGAACACCGAGTCCTACCAAGTGAATACAAACTACACTAGCTGTTAGAAAAGATTTCCAATGGACCAAGAACCAACAAATCAAGACAGCACAAAGTTCTAGGTAACACGGTAGTGCCATTTTTACATGTGTACAAACAGTCACCATTAGCAACAATATGTTTTAAAACTGCATTTTCCTTTGGTGAATGTAGAAAAACAGTATTTTTTCCATTCTTATGTTTTATTCCACGTGCAGTTTCAAGAATCATAGTCTACAGCAATACACAAGAGCAGGCATTCTAAAGATAGAAATATTTTAATTTAATTCAGAAAACAAGCCACTGGAGTATTCAGAAGTGTTTTAGTTTACAAAGATTCTGGACTCTAAGAGGTTTACTAGAAATGGGAATCTGAGACTTTGATGTAAGTATTATGTATGAACATAAAAAACAACCATAAATTGAGTTACATAAAACTTCAATCATTTAAAAAAAAATCAAAGCAAAACCAAATGCACTTATTCATTCCGACATTGCATTGCCAATTCCTGGCAACCACGAGCAACGCAACCGAAACACACTGGACATCTGCCAAGTACTTATGCAACTCCACCTCAGCTGTGCCTACTGTACATTTCATGCTGTACATATGAGCAAAATGACTGTCATTATGGAAAAACAGATTTACTTAGCCTCAGCGGAGACAGAAAATAGGGCGAAGTTAAGGGTTTGGGGTTTTTTCCAGTATCTTTTAGACCAACTACTGACAGGTCAGAAAAAAATCGTATGTTTGTGATGCACTGTGTTAGGATTTGAGGCATGCATTGTTACGCACATATCACAAACGGGAAGAGATCTTGGCTCCGAAGACCATTTCTATCCTATGCTAAGCTCAGAGAACACAACATACAGAGCAGTGGTACTAGATGAAACTGCAGGCTAGACTTTCCACAGGGAAAAGCAGAAGTCTGAACAAGCAGAGGAGATGGCTGCAGACACGTCTTCAGGATAGCCTCCTCACCTTCAGCCATTTTGTGATTCAGACCTCAATAATGGTGAAGTTTGGTTTCTAATGTAGCATTTCTCTTGATCAAGGACCGTCTCAAAATCATTCACTCTACCCATAAGGTTCTATAATACCTGAAGTCAGTCCCCAAAGACCCTTTTCCCTGAGAATCCCATTTGCTCCCAAATGCTTGGCATTTTGATTGACGTAAAAATGTAAACAAGGCTGCTGAAGCGTGTAACAGGAAGGTTAGACAAAACTATTGTATTTTGCTGTTGGGTTAAAAGAAAAAAAAAAAATCACAAAATTAGTTCTGATACAAAATAGCATCTTCTCATCCTCCTGACTCAAAATCTTTTCAAGACTTAAACTTCTGTTGAACCTACCTATATCATTCATAAAACTGGAATAAATAAAGAATCCATTTGTGCATCCAATTTAAGAATTCCTGTTATAATTTTATTGTTATAGAAACCACTGTAACATGAAATGCTTGCGTATTCACCTCTGCTACTGAGGCTTCCAGCAGATATCCAAGAGATTAGGAACTATGGAGAGGACATTGAAGTTTAATGACTGTACTTGAATCAGCAATCAGTACGTTAAAAAGGTCAGCTGAAGCTGAGGAAAATGGGCTTTTCAGAGGACAGGTAGCCTAGCAACAAAGTCACTTGGTCAGATCTGTAATTTCATTACCAGGACTGATGAAGTCTTATGATGGGGGACCAAGACTATTAACAGGCAGCAGCTGCTACACTCTGAGGTCCACTTTTCACCAGCTCTACACAAGGAAAACTAGTGCAGGAGTTCAGTAGTCCAAAAAGAAAACCACCACCCCCCAAACTCAGGTGGAGAATCCCAAGAGAACGGCAAAGGGGAGGAAATGGATTGTATTAAGGATGTTTGCTGACCAGTCAAAAATATAAAGCACAGTGCGTGTGTGATCCCTGAGCAGGCTTAAAACACACCACACTAAACCGATTATCACAGCCACAGGTGTTAGAGATACCTGGGAGCTTTCTGGACTTTTGAAGACACTACATTTAAACAATTGTAAGTTACAGCACAACTGTGTGTGTGTTTGGAATGCACACTCGAATTGAGGAGCAGTACCACAGGAGAAACAGTTGTGCCTCCTGAAGCCTTATGAAATTTAAGAATACTACATAATCCAAACAGCCTGAGCAAGAGCAACAGGCCAAGCAACAGTCAATCGCATTGCAAATTCTGTCTGAAACATTTCAGAGACCTTTGGCTGATTCAGGCGTTCTCTAGAAGTTGCCAGGAGCTGTTAAACTCAGTACTAACTTTATTTATTAAACCCTTAAAAAAAAGAAACCCACACCATACATGAACTTCATTTCATGTAAACTGGGGAAGGCACATCAACAATCCAAGGGCTGCTGCGGTGCCAGCAGTGAAGTAAAGCACAAGGTCACAGAACGTACCAAATTTATTCCAAGTAATAGCATGACAAGGAGATAGTAACACTAACCTATGGCTGCTGTTCTCCTCTAAAGTTCTTCGTACTTAACTGGTCAATTTAGGGGTTTTGCAGTACACAATACTTAAAATCAAGACTGAAATAAAAATCAGAAATATTGATTTTTCATCAGGGTTGAAAGCAATGTGTAAACTAGTATTAGGATTATTAAGAAGTGGATCTTAGAAGTTTTCTGCCATTAATTTAAGATCAGGTAATCCCATCCTTCCTTTGCAAGAAAAAATAGTGACTCTGCACTAAGAAATCACCTGATGGATAGCTTCTTTTAAACCTCAAATTACACAACTAAAGAATAGCTACGGTTGCAAAATCTTTGTAGCTCTGACAATCATATACCAGTTTTAGGCGAGTGCCCAACTCCGCTGGACTATAACAGAGCCATTAACATGGTCAAGATGAATGTACATAGATGTAGCAAACAAACACCCTTCCTTACTGTAAGCTATTATTTAATTTTTGTGCTTCAAGAACAAGATGACAATACCAGCAAGATTAACAGTAATTGCTATTTATACAGTGCTTCATGTTCATGATGCTCAACTGAAGGTAATTCTACATTCAACTCTTGCATCTCCTTTGTGGCTTTAGCGCTTTCATTAAAAAAAGAAACTGTCAGATGAAGACAGAGATATTTCTATTCAAAATGTTGTGAATAAATAAGAAAGCTCAAGACTGCTAATTAAATCACCGAACAAAACACAGTATTACTTGGTTTCTGGAAGTGTTTTACACACGTGCCAATATGGAAAAATGTCTTCCTAGAAGAAGAAAACTGATTTTCCAGAAATGTTACTTTACAGTGAGTAAATTGAAAGTTATTTCATAGTATCTATGCCAAAAATACATTTAATGAGTGGAAAAGGTTTGCTTCTTCCTTAAAAATATCCAAGCATACTATTAACTGGCAAGGAGAAAGTAGCAAACAGGAATAAAGAAAAAGTACGCTGCTCCTATCAGACTAGCACAGCAGTAAGCAAAGTCTATGCTGTGTGCTAACTTCCCCAGTTACAATTATCTCTTTACTCCCAACTACAAGCTGGAAAACAACAAAATTATGCAGAAAGAGAACAGGAAAGGGAAAATTGATTTTTCCACTCTGCCCAAAGATTTCACGAATTTAAAATGGAATAATTTCTCAAGGTTAAAGAAGTTAAAAGTGGCTACAAATTCACAAACTGCTTTATTTCAAATGAAGGGTTTCCCCATCAGCACTTGTAACTTCTGAACAACTACTAACCCTACAAATTCAGTCTGGAATCTAAATAAAATTGAAGGCAATTCTTCTTCCTTTTCATGTATCATCACAAGTAACATTTTTGATAAGTCATTCCTATAGATTCTGCTTTCCATGTGTAACCATTGTGCTCATTAAGACCTATACAAGCAGCTGATTGACACTGGAGGTGAAATAAAGATATAGTATTCCTGATGATCAATGCAGACTAGATTTCTACCACTAGTTAACTCGACAGATTTAAAACTCATTAAAAAAACCCGTAAAATCTTTTTCATTATGGAGCTGGCAGACCACTTTGACTGCAAAACCCTTACATTTTTAGAATAGAATAGCACCAGGGGAAAAAAAAGCAGCGTGGCATTACTAGTCAGCTACAACTTCTCACACTTACATTTTTAGGTATTATCACTTCAATATGCAATAGCACTAAAATTCTAAGGACAGGAACTTGGACTCTGCAGAGATTATCTCGATTTTATGAGCAAGAAAACGCAGGGACAAAGACCATAACAAGGCGTGCCTATGTCAACACCAAGAGCATGCGGTTTCATGTTATACTTAATCTGCTGCAAATTAGGGGGTGGGAATGGAAGAGGAAACACCCAGAAGCAGCAGCCCTGCCCCTGCTTCCAGCTGTACATTCCCACCGCTTCCCTGGAATATGCTCTAGCAATTATGCATCTGCAAGATGAACCCATTTGGTGCACTGATCCAGTAAGAAGTCGTGCCTTTTTAGTGGGTTCATTTTTCACCTAGTCAGTGCACTACTCTGACAGACAGCCTGCAGTGACACCCAGTTACATGCCATGCCTTACTCAGGAATCCACAACAAGAAGCGCAGTTTATATCGTCCCCAAGGCAGAACTATAGTGCTGAGATAGCCTAGCCAAAAGGATGACCGTCCTCTCAGTGTCACCTGCTGCTTAGCTTATCCTTATGTAGAGGTATACGAGGTGAACAGTAAGAGAATTAGCTAAACTACTTCACGCTCCAGCTGTTCGGATGTATGAAGCCTTAAATCAGAGGAGTAGTACAGGTTTTCTACCCTGGGTGCTTTTTTTGGCTGTGGGTCAACCCAAAATAATAGTCATTAGTAAGGCAGGCAGGCAGGACAGGATCTGGCAGAACTCAACAAGAAATCCAAAACTTTCAAATGCCCGTCTGTCTTCTCTATATAATCCTGTCCTCTATGTAATCTCATCAGTTCTTTTGCAGCTTAACTAAAAAAATCTTGAAATGGCCTTTCAAAAAGAAAAAAAAAAAAACCAACAAACACTGTATTAACTCAAAAGATTAAGGCAGACAAAATTATTTTGTTTTTCAAAGAGCACAAACAACAGGGCAGGTAAAGTCTTGTACGCTCTATATTTTGAAAGGCTAAGGTCAAGCTGATAAATGCCAAGCATAAGAGCATGATGGAGGAGGAAACAAAATGCTGTATTTTCATTTTTATTGGGGTCTTTCATATCACTCTTGCACTACACATGCATCAATTTCATCTAATGAACACGTGTAGATCAGTTTTTTGATTCATGAAGTGCTTTTCACAAAGAGACATAAATAACAATACAGGACTAACTGCACCAAGATTTTCAGTGATGCAACTGCTATGAGCGTCAGACCCCCTTGAGGACCGCAGCAGAAAGCACAGCTTGGGAAGCACTGGTAAAATCAGCTGAGCCTCCTCCACCATGCGGCTTCCACAAGTAGAAGTCTACCAGGGATGAAGGGACACAGGCTGTCACTAGGTCCGCAGAGATGAACCCAACAAAACATTAAAGAAAAATCTAGTAAGGGTATGAAATCCAAGAGCCTCAAATGAAAGCATGATGAACACTTGCAATGATGCTGTTATTTAGGTATCTGTGTCACAGCATTTCTCATATTCACTCTAGATGCTGTAGAAGACTTCTTTCCTGTCTTATATCCTCACACAGATAGGTTGCTGCTAAGACCTGGCCTTTTGGCCTTCTGTCAGGAAATATCTGAAGTCCCAAGAGTAAAATAACAGCAGCCTCAAGGCTCCCCTCCACTCTCCCACTGCAGTAACTCACAAACTACAAACACAGGAAAAATGCCTTTGCCCTTCTGCACTGTCTCACTGCAATTGCCTAACACAACTGAAGGTAGGCACTGGAAAAATTCACCACTCCGGCTTAATCTATCTCAGGCACTAACTGCAAAAACAAATAAAAAGCCCAGTCTCTCAAGAATTACAACTTATAATCTATTTAATCAATTAAAGCATATTCTAGGATAGCTGCATAAAGCCTGTACGAACATTGATACACACTAATTACAGTCTCTAGCTTTTCTGAAGGCATCAGTTTCTTTTTTTTTAGTGCCACAGAATAGGAGAGAATAAATTGTTGTTGCTTAAAGCAGAGAAAGGCAAAGGTGGGTTACTGCTCTCCAGAGCAGGCTGGAAGAGAGGACAAAAGATCAGAGCAACATGCAAAGGGTGAACAGAAAACTTTTTTCCTACAGTTCGAGGGCAAAAATAGGTGCTAAGCAATTACTCGTAAAAAAACCTGCTACTGTGTCTGGCATAAGAAAACACCCTCAGGTTTTTCATATGAAGGCAAAAAAGAGAGACAAAAAGGTGAAGCATCTGATAGGTAAGAAAAAAAATAGGTGTTTTGCTAGACAAAAAAAAAAAAAAAAATCAAGAAATGGAGAGAAGGTTTGAGGTGGTAAAAAGAGCTAAAGTGTCCTGAAAAAAGGAGCAAAATTGCTATGCGGGTCTGAAGAGCCTCACTTAAGCTCCAAACACGTTTTATCACTGTTGTCCCCCATTTCAGACCTCCTTTGGCACTTTACTTAACATGCATTTGCTTTAAAATGTAGATATTTAAAACACATTGTCACTTCCAGATTAATCTTCAAAATATTCTTCTGCACAAGAAGTGAATTCAAAGCTGTTATTTCCCAATAGGTATAGCAAGAAATTACCGAACTATTCAGCATCCAGAAGCTAAGATGGAAAGATGACTGGTAGAGTCTGATGAAATAGAGGCATGGACAGCAAATTGCTCACCTATCTCTGGATGCTAATGAGGAGGTTTAATTTCCTTCCATCAAGAACGAAGGAATTTCCTTCCATCTTCTGCCTGTAGCGATAGTGTAGCCCACCATCTGCAGACTTACTAACACAGTAAGCCATACCATTTGCACACTTACTAACACACCCTAAGTAGCTGTTTATTCATTCTAAACATACATGAAGGCAAGTGCTCAATGCTACAGAATGTTAATTGGTAATAACCAAATACTATGAATTTCTAAATCAACACACATATTTGAAGCAGCAGTGGAAAATGAATGGCAGTGTACCGAAATACAGAAAAGGGATTTCAAAAGTAGAACGAAAGCTTTGCCAACATTTGCTGATTAGAAAGAGAATTATCTTAATTTGTCTAATTTTTCAGATTTCAGTCCCCCTTGCTGCCACGAAAAGTATAATCACAATATGGTCATCTAATTCCCTGCCCAATGCTTTACAACATCAATTCAACTTAATTCAGGACTATTTTTCACTCCTAAAATGGTTCATCTGCAATAGCCTTATTGTAAGAACATCACAAATTTAACACATGAAAACAATTCGTTCTCTTCAGCAGAGGCCAAAGCTTGCAAGGAAGAGAAACAACTGAAGCGCAATAAAATGCTATTGAAATAGACACAAAGGTTAAAGAGAAATGCGAGTTATCAAAAGAAACCATTATTAGTAAATAAAGAGAAGAACTTTTTAGCTATATGAAAAGAATACAAAAATAACCAAGAACTTATCACTGCAGGTAAGTAGAACAGAATACCATTTAGACTAGAGGACACAGAAAAAACAGCAAAGAAATCTATATATACTTAGATAAAAGAAGAAAAGGGATACTTTAAGTCAACTATTTAACAGGAAAAGCAGAGATGACAACAGCAAAATTAAACATCTTCTTTGCTCAAGTCTTCATAGAGAAGTTAATTAGGGAAAATGTTTATGGCAATTAATTTTTAACAAGGAATCAGAAGTACAGGCTAGAAAAGAAAAATACTAGTTAAATATTTATACAAGTTCAATGCGTTCAAGTCAGCAGAACATGACAAAATTGATCCGAATTTCCTGGAAGAACTATAGCAATTACTGAACCACGAGAAATAACTGCAGAGATGTTTTGTAGAAAGGTGAGATCACAGGAGACTGAAGTCAGGCAAACAGAAGGACCTTAGATGTTTTTGATCAAACACCCAAAGGTTTCACAATAAAGCTGAGCTATTAAAGCAGCTGTTTACTTCTGCAATGGTTAGTCCTGTTCCCTCCTCCCATAGTGTCAACCTGGTTCTGGAGCTTGTTTGACCTCTTAGTGAGCCGGTTTTACTGCATCACCTTTCACTTCAGTGCACTAGATGAACTAGCTGCTCATCAAGGGGCCAGACAAGCACAGAGGGTATAATCAACAATTAACCCTTCCAGCAGCAGCTAGTTGTTAGATCCACTCAGTCACAAGATAAAGTCTCACACTAGTTTTGAGAGGCAGACAGAAAGTCACGAGAACAAGTCATCAATCACCGATAACTGCATTACAGAGTTTAGAGCATGGCTATTTTCCTAAAGCAGCCTAAATTTGCTGGGTCATTCTGTAACACAAAGATTTGAAAACATACTCTTCAGCTGCAGTAACTCCACAAGACAGCAGAAAGTTTGAAATCCCATACAGCAATACAGGTGTTCTTGTCTCTGGGGAAGGCCCAGCCAAAATTTAGTCGCAGTGTTTATCTAGACCAGAGTCTGCTACTTGAGTAGGCCTGATCTTGAGGCTAATGAAATAACAATTGGCCAGCACAGATTTGTTTAGAAAAAATCTGATTTCCTTTCCATAAGATAACCAAACCACTTAAGAGCAAGACAATACACGTTACAGATCATGATTTCTCTAAGGTTTTTGATACTGTTTTGCCTTACAGCAAACTAATACAGTCTACAGGAAATCACAGAGTAGCTCAAGCACTTGCAAATAGTGCTCTCAAGCCATAGCTACCAATGTTTCCAGCCAAACCACAATGGGATTTTCAGTACATGATCAGTTGAAATCTGTGCTGCCTCATGACAGATACAATACTTTCAGCCACAGGTGGGAAAGCAGGAAAGCTGGTAATACACGAATGGCACATTCTCAAGTGCGAGAAACACAAGATCATAATGCGACAACAGAAACGGTCTCTACTGGACACCGACATGCCAACTTGAATACTTGGAAGTGCACCTTCTACATACAGGATAGAAGTCTAACGACAAATATGAAAGCAAATTTGTGTATCAGTCCTCAGAGAAGCATGGGATTATAGAGAAGCACAAAGCGAGCATGCTGCTGTTAAAAAAAAAAAGAGCTTGCAGAATAACACATCCAAAACACATCTGCTCTACTCAACACCAGCAGTGTTCCATTTTGCACAACCGAATTCAGGAAAACATAGACATAATTAGGCTGAGGTTTCACATTAGCTTAAGCCAACCTAGTTGCTGGCTGTCACAGTCCCACCCTCTGCCTCGCATTGGCTTCAGTACTCATCTGACCAGTGCTTGCTGGCAGCACTACATCAGCAGAAAAACTACCCCGCTTCAGAAAAAAACCGTTTTCTGCCAGCTTAGAGCCTTTGTGAGTCACTTCAAGTGCTGATGGGAGCAAGAAAGGGACGCAGTCGTAACAGCGGCAGTCAGATAGCTTAAGCTGTTACAGAACGGCAGCTTAGTCCTGACAAAAGCAACAAGTACACTGACGTACAGAAAACGTGACCCATATGGTGAAGTAGAATGCATCAGTTTGCTTAGGCCAGAAAACAGATAACTAAGATGGAGGACACGGCTACAATTTGCAAATCAGCACAGGATCTTTCTGAAAACGAAGAACGGTTCACTACAGATAGGAAAACAGAATCTGCTCTATTTGTAGCAAAGATGACGTCAGGCATTAGGAAAAGCATTTTAACTATAAAGACTGTCTGCTGTAGCACTCCACTACCTACAGGGGGGTACATCCTCTGAGGACTTAAAGAATCTACTTATCATCAGAGTAGGCAATAGATTTGACGACTGTCGTGGTTTAACCTCAGTCGGCAACTAAGCACCACGCAGCCGCTCGCTCACTCCCCCCCACCCAGTGGGATGGGGGAGAGAATTGGAAGAGCACAAGTGAGAAAAACTCATGGGCTGAGATAAAAACAGTTTAATAATTGAAATAAAATGATAATGATAAGATGATAATAATAATACACAAAGCAAGTGATGCACAGTGCAATTGCTCACCACCCACCGACCGATGCCCAGCCAGTCCCCGAGCAGCGGCCCCCCCGGCCAGCTTCCCCCAGTTTATGTACTGAGCATGACGTCACATGGTATGGAATGTTTCTTTGGCCAGTTTGGCTGTGCCCCCTCCCAGCTTCTTGTGCACCTCCAGCCTTCTCAGTCGGTAGAGCATGGAAAACTAAAAAGTCCTTGGCTAGTGTAAGCATTACCTAGCAACAACTAAAACATCAGTGCGTTATCAACTTTGTTCTCATCCTAAATCCAAAACACAGCCCTGTACCAGCTACTAGGAAGGAAATTAACTCTATGCCTGCCGAAACCAGGACAACAACTTTGTCGGTTTCCTTACTAAACAGAATTTTAGTTATTCTTATTATCCAAGTCCAAGGCACTGTGTACAATGCAGGTAAAAATGCCATTTAAGAATGCAGCAAATGTATGGTGAGATCTCTGCTACTAACAGTTAAAAAAGTAGGGTAACTTTCCTAAGGCATCAAACATCTTAAATGTCTGATTCACTGTTCTGTCTCACATCAAGTCCTGGAACAACAAAATAAACTGTGTGTCTCTGCCCTAAAGAATTATTTAAGTACCTACATAATTTACCCCATCAGTAACATGAGAGCTGTTCCCCTGAAAAGCAAAGCACAGATGCACCCATTTCACCCTTGCTAACATTTGGTGGAATTTACTAAATTCAGCCGCTAACAGACAGTGACTATATTACAGTGTACAGGGAACATGAGGAACAGCAGGTAACATGCAATTCACAAAATTAAAGACCCCTCAAGGACAAACTAAATTTATAAAGAGCATGGCTTTACAGATTATAATTGCCATGTAAGCAGAACTACTACAGTCTTATCTAATTACAGCATCTCAATCACACAAGAAGGAAAATCAAACACAGATCAGAGTTTTTTCTGATGCAAAGCTAGCATTATTCCAATACAAAGGTCATAGGCCAGGTACAGTCCCCAAGTTCTGAAACAGTGTTAAAGGATGCAAGATTGAATACTTTAAAAAAAGCACCATTCATTCATGCTTGCACTCTTTCAGAAGAAAAAGGAAGCAAGCAAACTCCTGTATAAAAATTTTTAGAAAATGAGAGATTACATTCATTGCGAACTGGGTAGTTTTAATCAAATTTGCTAATATTTAGGAAAACCAACCATTCCTGCCCAGGCAGCTGTACTTTCATCAAGTCATGGTAAATTTGGTCAAAACTTTGTGGGAGGCTCAATAAAAGCGTCAGAAATGCCTCTCTAGGAACCAAACTCAAATGACTACAATATCTGGAGGTTCAGACAAAACCTGTTCAGTTGCTGTCAACAATATGCTAATACTGCTGCTGAGGGGAGCGGGGGAGAAGAGCCCCAGGTGTTTGCTTCCCTTCATGTAAAATCCACTCCGTTAAGATATCACAAGTTTTCATGCCACCACAGACTACAGTTAACTGCAAACAGGATCACAGATAAAAGACAAAGTCTCACCTTCTCCTCACCCCAGACCCTCTGCTCAGCCTGTTCAGTTAGCTAATCCAGCAAAAAACAACTCACATTTTCTTTACCGGAGTAGCAAATTGAACAGGCATACACGAAGGGATCTGCAGTACAGGGTGGCATGTGGAAAACAGGGGAAGGAAGCGAGAACTCCCCCATCCTGTTGGCAGCAGTAAGCTATTATACTGTCTCTCATGTAACTTCACCCTCCTTTTAAATGTCTGTTAGCCAATCTGGTTCGCCAAACAGCCATTTATGCCCAGAGATGGGAGGCACTACTTCTTTCAGTATGAGTGCTGGCTTGAAGTATTTGCCTGAAACCCTTCCATTACACTCAAAGCTGCTGCAGCAAAGTTTGCCTTTCAGGTGACACATCAGCCTCGATTACTAACTACTCTGACGCAAGAATAAAAGTTACTTTCGTCCACGAGTAAAATTATATATATTTAAAATATAAAAAAACCTACCTAGGGTATCTTTAAGCTACTCACCAATTAAACGCTGCGCGTGCAAACGCAAACAGAGCCGTTTGCAGACTGTTAGCGAGCACTATGCACGGCACCGGTGTCTTGCCTCTGGCACCGGTTACTTAACAAAAAGCGACGCGGCTTGCTGCCTGCCTCCCCGCCGCCCTCCTCAGCACTACGGCCCC
>NW_008824806.1:5068488-5090827 GCF_000699105.1 Pygoscelis adeliae | reverse complement strand
CTGCTCCGCCGCTGTGCGTGGCGGGCAGCGCTCAGGAGCCAGGCCTGCAAAATGTGGGTGGGCGAGGCTGACCAGAGCTGCGGGAGGGGCTTCTGGTGCAGGCGGGCTCCCGGGCTGCGCCCAGGGCACGGCCGCTGTCCCGTGGTGGCGGGTCTACGTGCCCCCCAGGTAACTGGCACGCCGGGGTCACAGCAGTTTTTGTGCCTTTATAATTAATTCGGAAGGAATTAGAAATTGCACTGTGCGTTTACATGAAGTAAAGAGAACTCGCTTCACCCGGATAAACTGAGGAGATGACAACGTGGGGAATACAGACAGTGTCTGCAGATGAACTGCTGTGTGTGAGGGAAAAAGTATGATGTGTCCCAGACTGGCTGGCGGTGGGGAATCTGCACCCAACTTCTTGCAGCATTTGTGCCAGATAAGCAGAGTTAAATGCTGCATTTGTTTAACATCCCAGGCAGAAGAAGCCGGAACGTGAGCCTTTGATATTCATCTGCCCATGCAACATTTCCAAAAAAGTAGGAACACTCGGCAGAATTGAGATACGCATCAGTTTGACAAAAGGTGTAACTCGGCCAATGTGGCAATGTGTAGTAAATGTCCCCAAAATGCACCGTCAAACATACAATAAATGCAGCAGACCTTTCCAACTGAAAACTATTACTGTACAAAATCTGTTGCAGATATTAAATAGATTAAAAGCTAGCTAATGTATAGATGTAAGCAATTAATTGGAAACAGATTGAAATATTGCGGGCAAAGGCACACACATTTTTAGTCCAGTATTCCTCAATGTACTAATGCTTGGGAATAAAATGTGAAATTATTGCTGGTAAAAGTAGTAGACAGTGAATTGAGGAGGAGAGGTCATGTGATGAGGGTTATCTAGATCACACTGCGCACAATAATCTTCTTACCTCTTTATCTAAGGAAATGAGGCTTAAGCAATTGCAGTATTGGGTGTTTCCTTTTCCATTCATCCTTTCCACCTCCAAGGACTTTTGAACATGCTGGCCTACTTAATCATATGTGCAGATATGTATGAATCTTGAAAGGTTAAATTCGTACAACTTTGGGGAAAAAAAGCAGTTACACATGAGAGAAGAAGAGGAAGGCAAAGCACAGGTGTTATGCAGCTGGCCAGCCAGCACGTGGTTGCATTTACTGCTTGGCTAGTAAGCACAGCTCTGGCTTTGGGCTTGTGCATTTCTTGCACAAGAGTGTATCATAGCACACAAGGGAGCGGCTGAGACCTTGGGTTACTGCTGTACATAGAATTATGCACCAAAGACACAAACCCTCAAGAAACTATGTTTGGTGAAGTTCATTGCTTACAGAGGAGCTTGTTAATAGGAGCAGTTCCAAGGTCATATTTCCAAGCCTAAAGCATGAGGTTGTACAGAATTTGGGTTATTCTGCCAGCAATTCGTGCCTGAGTAACAACAGAGGATTAATGTTCCCACCTGTTGCACCTTCCTTCTGCTGGAAGTTACCACTCCCATCTGGTAGAAATAACAAGAGAGAACGTGTCCATTCCTCATCTTCCAGGGCTTCAGAATATAAACATATGCTGAATTTCATGGTCATTTGAGTTAATATTCAGTTTGTGAACTAGAGTATCTCCAGAGCAGATCTGCTGCTGATTTTGCTGACTCTGCTTTATGGGCAATAACCACTTCTAGGAGAGAAGGGCAGAGAGCAAGGGACAGTGACCTGCATCCAGCATGAATTGCCAGACCTTGGGAGGCAAAATGGACAGCCAGTTCGTGGCAGTGAAGTAAAATACTACAAGAGAAAGTGCTTGATAATGGGGTTAAAATACTGTATTTTTCATGGACAAGTTTAAGGGGAGACTTGGTCATTTTCTACAAGAATTTACACGGAGAGAAGATTTCTGAGGGTAGATTCTTCATTAATGTAACAGAAAAAGTCATCATGAGATCCAATGACTGGAAGCTAAAGGTAGACAACTTCAGGCCAGAGCTAAGGTTTGATACTCAAGGCTATCAAACTGTTGGAACAATTTCCCCAGTGGTGTGTTAGTTTAGCCATCATGTGAAGCATTTAAATCAAAACTAAGAACATAAATTAAAAATGGCTATGCTGAGTCAAATCAAAGGCCCTTCTGGCGCTATGTTGTGTTTCTAGAAGCGGCCAGTGAGGAAAAGGAGCTCAATAGAGGATGAGATGGGGATCCCAGGAGTTGTTGGACTTATTTCCATTCCCTCTGGGATGTTATGACAGGTCGTCTCTTTTTTGGAGAACACCACTGAGCAGCACCCACATCTTCTCCCCAGAGTTGATGAGTCCCAACCTAGTATGTCCTTGGAGAAAAGCCATTCCAAAACTTGGTATTCATATTTATGTCTTTTTAATTTATATTGTATATTTTAAGCAGAAGTTTTAGTCTTGATGCAAAAATCAGTGACAATTTCTGCCTGTTCTGTGTAGAAGATCACATCAGTGATGCCTCTGGTTTCAGTTAGCCCTGAAATTATTGGGCAAAATTTGGTTGCAGCAAAGTTGCTGATAATAAAAAAAAAATAATTGACTTCCATGGAGTATTGCACTCTCTAATCCTGAACCCAAAGCAGTGACTTGAAACCATTTTATTAACATGCTGGTGCCCTATCAGCATGGCCATGTTTCAGAGAGGTTAGGAGGAGAAATAGGGAGAAAAAGCATCAGAGAAGTATCTGAAGTGAAGTACAGCATTTGCTGTGTCTCCACCATATCAAGCCCAACATTACACATCCATTTCTGGGTAAATCTGGCTTTCTTGAAGACTCTGTTGCAGGTAACAAACCAACTGGTTGTCTTTCTATCACATTTACAGGAGAAACCTATCATCAGCAATTTACTTGATGATTAGCAAGATTTTGCCTTCAGCAAAATCCATCAGCTAAGTACCCATGCATCAATGTAAGCATGACACTGTATACATAAGTACATAAATAATTAAGATGTATATATTCACTGAGGCGTGGAGACTGTTTAATAGAAAAAGAACCAGCATGTTCCTCAGAAATGTGAGTCCATAGACAAATTAAGGTTAAAAAAATAACTTTTTTTAAAGAAGGAGAAAAGTAGTGTGGCTGTATTTGCAGCAGTGTATACCACAGAATATTTACACTGAAGATTAGATTAATTGACGCCATTTGATGATCTAATGAAGTACTTTGGGAAAAGAAGCTGGAAGGAGAAAAAGAGTAAACAGAAGTTGAAGAGATCTCTTCAGTGCACAGGAAGTATGTCTTAATCCTGTTGGTTCTCGTTATGATTGATTCCTGCCTGCAAGGCGGTTTTATCATGAAGAAGACTTTAGAACACATATCATCACACGAAAACGTTGCTGTCAGTATGCAGGGGAGAGGTGGAAAAAGCTGACTAATGTAACCCCTATGTGTGATACACGATCACCTGAGAATTTGGGTGTTTATGAGATCAGCACCTGCATATTTCTTGATACATATTTCAGAATTTTTTTTCAGCCATTAGAGAAATACGTGTAAAAAGTGTAGCACTTTTAAAACAAAAAGAAACTGGTTTAAAAAATGTTGCTTGCAAGCCCTTGTGAAGTTTTAGGAAGGTTGTCATGGTTTAACCTCAGTCGGCAACTGAGCACCACGCAGCCGCTCGCTCGCTCCTCCCCCCCCGGTGGGATGGGGGAGAGAATTGGAAGAGCACAAGTGAGAAAAACTTGTGGGTTGAGATAAAAACAGTTTAATAATTGAAATAAAATAATAAGAACAATAATAATATAATAATAATAATAATACACAAAGCAAGTGATGCACAGTACAATTGCTCACCACCCGCCGACCGATGCCCAGCCAGTCCCCGAGCAGCGGCCCCCCCAGCCAGCTTTCCCCAGTTTATGTACTGAGCATGACGTCACATGGTATGGAATGTCCCTTTGGCCAGTTTGGCTGTGCCCCCTCCCGGCTTCTTGTGCCCCTCCAGCCTTCTCAGTCGGTAGAGCATGGGAAACTAAAAAGTCCTTGGCTAGTGTAAGCACTATGTAGCAACAACTAAAACATCGGTGTGTTATCAACTTTGTTCTCACCCTAAATCCAAAACACAGCCCTGTACCAGCTCCTAGGAAGGAAATGAACTCTATCCCTGCTGAAACCAGGACAAAGGTGTAGCATGGCAACGAGTATTAAGCAAACCTAAGGCATCATAAATACTGAAGTGGTAAAGAGTTTTTTTCTCCTTTTACTGAAATATATTGTAATTCTTCCCAGTTATCACCAGGTGGCAATATCATGACCTTAAAAGTCTCGTTTTTCTGAAGTGGGAAACAGTTAGGCATGAGGAAGTGATGTATCCCTGTGCTGCAATCGTTCCAGGAAACAGTTAGATTACAGTCCCCAGCAAGGTTCAGATTTCCGTCTAACTTCGTCTTTTATGTACAGAGCTATAGCCAGTATTGAAAATATTGAATGTTAAGCCTCCAGGTTTCCATTTAAATTGTATCATTTAAGTCTCCTTTTTTTATTTAACTCTCCTTTTTTTTTTAAGAACTTGGGTTGTCAAGAATTCATGATGAAGAGCCTTTTTTTGTCTCTCTTACTTGTCTGTGTTCTGTTTACGAACAGCTTCTCAGAAGTGCAGGGAAAGAAGTGGAAAGGTGAAGGTACAACACAAAACCTGGAAAGTGTTGTCATCGGAAGATGCTATGACTATATTAGAACTGTGAATCCTGCTGTTGGGTAAGTTTTGCTTGTTTCTGGATTAGTTTTTTATGTTCTGCACAAAATGGTTGTTGATCAGAAGCCTGATGTTTTGCTCCTAGCCATGAAAGTGATCCTATTGAAGCCAACATGCTTGTAGCTGTCTGGAAACAAAAAAGGAACTTTGATGGATGTTGTATTAATAAAAGTAGTGTAATTAAGGCAAGATTTTTAATCCTTCAACTTTTTATTTCACATTTCTCCCCCCCTAGTGCCACAGTGTTCTGTAAGGAGAACACTGCACAGAAATGCTGGGGATGGTATTTCTGAAGTACCAAATCTGACAGCGCTCCTGGGGAGACCAGCTTTACTTTGCATGCCTTGTATGTCAGGTCATGTAAGAAGGAAAGCACTACACTTTATAGCTATCCTGTGGTACTGAAAGAGACTGATTAGCTCATCCACCTGAAAAATCAAGTAGTAATCAACTGCTGAAGTATGATTACCCATGAGCTTTCATTGTCTGTGTTAATTACACAGAACTGGAGGTAAGTCACACACTTTGCTAAAATTACCACTTTTTCTGTCTTCCTTACATTGTTTGGACTTTGGTAAAAAAGAGAAAAATAAGAAGGACAGTCTCCTGGAGTTGTCCTTTATTCTGCCACTAAAATTTTTCCTGATAGTTTGAAGAGGTATTTGCAGAGGGGGCCTGGCTGGGTTCCTGCAGCACTGAATCGTGGTCTTAAACAGGGTTAGATTATGTTGCATAATGTCAGCAAATATCACTTTCTTCCCCCAACCTCCCATTTTCAGTTCCTGCTGCAAAACAGGAAGATACAGGACTGAAAACAGGTTCATGGCTTTTAACAAAGGCAAACCAACATGTTTCTTTCTAATAACGTTCTTAACTTACCAGAAGCATTTTGGTTCAAGTTCCTCATGAAAGAAAAAATCATCCTAATGCCAATAACACGGTACTAAAATTTCAGCTGAACAATTCAAGTTTGGCAGATTTATAAACACGTCCCAGTGGAAGATGCCAGTAAACTTTAACTATAGATTTCTACACAGCTACAATATAATATATAATACAAACTATGAAAACTTAAGTCAGTTAACAGTTGTGTAGGTATATGAAGTCTGGTCTTGCCGTAGGCTCTAGATAGGTAGAGTTCCTGTTGGAGTTAACAGATGTCACTTCATTTATATCTGAAGCAGGACATGACTAATAATACAGAATACACTAAAATGAGCAACATAAAGGATTATTATTGTGGAAATGTTAACTTTATTGTTAACTGTTTGGGCTTCTAGATTTGGGCTTCTAGAAATGTAAATACAATATTCTTGAAATTATTTCTATATGTCTCATGTTTATGACAGTTTTGTGGGCTAATTAATTCCTGTGACAATTTCACAATATAATTTTAAAATTGAGAAGTCTGAACACACTCATCAAGGTATTCTTGCTCAGAATAGCATGAAGCCAGGCTGGACATCAGGACTGCTTTCCTGAATTAAGGCCCAAAATGACATTGTAAAAATAAGAGCTGCACAATTAATGTAATGTGTTTTTTTCTCTTTTCCTTAGGTCTATAAGCAAATAGTATAATCTAAACAAAATGGAAATTTATATTGCACAGGTGCAAAACAGATATTCTAATTATTTATAACCCTTTCTGTTCATTGTCTGTTTCTTAATTGCCCCCAGGCTAGCTTTTACACAGGCATAGCCACCTGGACAGGTTTTGCTTCTGAATTTATGTGTAAATAGAATAGTTTTTTAAAAATACTTTGCTAACAGAAAAGCTAGCAAAGCATGTCTTTATACTGCAACATAGTTAAAACGTAAAGATGTTTATAGAAACATAAGAAAAACTTTCCTTTATGTTAAAACAGAACATGCAAAATGGCAGTTAAAAGAGGCATTTTACAAAATGTTATGGTCATATAGAAGTGTGGGATTTGAATGAAAATCATATTTGAAATTTTCAAGTAGGAGTATGCTATATAACACAAATGTTCCTGTAGTGCATTTCCCCCATATTTCTTTATTGGTAGTATATAATAGAAGTTTTGAAAACATTTTTTTTAACTGACTAATATGAAATAAATCTAATACGACTTATTAGTGTCTATTAAGATTGGAAGGAATTGTCCTGAGCTACAGTCCTTCCCCACCCTGTAGTTTCAAAAAGTATTTTTGCCAGCTAAGAAATTTTGAGTAACAGAGCAGAATAATCCTTCTGATTTACAAGCTGTTCAAACCTGGATGAGAAGACATGAAGAAAAAAATACAGTAAGTGAATTAACCAGAAAATTACTGCTGGATTCAACTGTCAAGAAAGATGTTAAGAGTTCAGTTGATCATAATTTACAAGTACTAGCATGAATAAGTGAATGCTTATAGTAGACAGCTCTAGCAGAGTAAGACATGAGTATATACAATTGTCAGAAGCTAAAGTTTAACAGCTTGAAATCAGAAATAGGGTGCAAATCCTTTTGTCAACTAAAGCTATTTAAACATTGGAACTACTGATCAAGAGTCATATTGCATCACTGAAGATTTTCAGATCAATATCCCATTATTTGCTTATGGTATATTGGTTTATTTTATATAGTTGTTGGAAGCATGACCAGAGATTATTGTAAGAGAATCTGCGGTCTATTTCCTGCATGGGAGCTGCATAGCTCCTCACAAGGGGTCCTTTAACTTTAAAGTATCTGCCACATTCAGCATCACAAAGCAGCTACTTAAAGAATCTCACAAGGAGAAGCGCCAGCAGAAAGCCCACTGTCTATGGATGACATTAAATGAGCAAAACATTCTAATGGCAAAGTTTGGTTTACTTACCAGGCCTACTGTTGTTCTGCAGAGTGTTCCCAGCATAGACATTGTCACAGCATATGCGGGGAAGATACTGTGGGAAAGTGGTGAAAGTAGCAATTCCCTTTTTAATTACTCCAGGCAGGCTCAGAGCTATGACACATGAGATCCTGCAAATCCAGAGCGATAAGACACTTCCATCCCTAGATGGCCTGTCCTGTCGTTCCGCAGGAGATTATTGTCCCCAGTGCAGAGCTGGCAGAAGGGAACTGTTGAAGTGCACAGCCTAGCGTCTTATTTCAGCCTCCCACACACGAGCAGTTTAAATGCTGAATCCTAACAGTATTCTCGTAGCTACTGCACAGTGACAGTGTGTCCCCCACATGGTCAGTGTAGTCATTCCAGCAACGTAAAGCTGCATCATACAGAAGGCATCTCTTTGTCAAAACCATTGTTCTACCATGGAAACTTTTTAGTAACTCCTCCTGCACTTGAATCTGACATTTTAAGAGTAATTTTATGTTCCAGTAGCTTTGCATATTTAGCTATGCTTTAATTGAAATGGCTTTTTGAATATGGAACATTTCAAAGCAAGCTGTTTTCTTCACTATTTCTACAATGCTGCATAGCAAGCTTGCTGTGTATACTGTACCTTCTAAGATTGTTGTTGAATTACTATGTATTTCTAATTGCACACTGTAAATCCTATATTTTCATTGCTACTTCTTCCTAATCTGCTGCTGCTAGGAATCAGGAAAAGACAAGACCTATATGCTCTTTCTGGGTTGCAAGTTTTCTACCACCCTGACTTCAGTTTTCTATCTTAACCTTGTGGGGTTTTTAATTTGGGAATTTGAAGAAGTTATGAACAAATGACTTTCTTGCTGTCCTTTGAAAAAACATTTCTATTTGTTTGTTTCAATGATTACAGTGAGAAGAATTGTTCACAGATATGGGAAGCATTTAAAAATGCATTTATTAACAAGGATCCTTGCAGCATTCTACCTAAGGACTATGAATTATTTATCAACCTGTCATTGCACACAATTCCACCTAACAAGGTAATGATTATTAATGTTATGGTAACAGTCCTGTGACATCCAGCAGATTTTCCATGACACAGTTCAAAACTGACTAAGAGTCCTTCTGTGGCTGACTCATGATTCATTATTTTTGGCCTCTCTGTAGTTTACAAACTAGGCTCAAGCCTGATGGCATTTTTCAATGTGTTTGGCTGCATTTATTTTGTGCAGTAACTTCTCAGCAACTTGTCTATTTTCATTCTGCAAAGATCCCCCATTTTTCCTGCTGTGCCAGGAGCTCTATTGTAGTCCCTGAACTTCCACGTCTACTTTTCCTCAAGTTAGGTGCTCTGCCTGCAAAGATGGTGCCTGGTATCATCTTCTGCTTCCACTCCTCACAGCCAAGTCCAAGGGCAATGACATGTTAAACATTGACATGTTAAACAAGCATAAGCAGAAATGAGATAAGACGCCATTATATGCTAGAAAACAGTAAGTCTTTGATGTGCTGGCAATTGCACAGAACTGTGAAAGTGCAAAAAACATGGTTCTTTGTGCCATCGTATCCCATCAGAAAGCGTGCTTTGGCCTTCTCTAAAAGGTTGTGCTTTAAAGCAGTTTTTCTTCTAGCACAATTATTCCTTATCTCTAAATGATACAAGCTAAACCAAGAAATACTCCTGTCAACATAGCTTAATTCATGAAAGAGTTTTGCAAACACAGTAATAACAGCTAGACATGATTTTTTCACACTGTAAGCCAACAGAGTAGTATGAGAGAATTCTGGTAAGATATATCTCACTTATAAATATGTCTTCCCTTTTTTCTCCCTTTTCCTAAATCTGTCTTTTGAGGAAGGCAAAGCTAGGCCTAACTATATTTAATATAGGTCTATATCCATTCCCAGCATGGTATGAATGCCCCTCAAGCCTCTAGTAATCATAATTTACATCACTGTAATAACAAACTTTGTTCCTCTAAAGAGGTAGCTAGCATTTCTGGTTATTAGCTTGATTTTGAAAGAAATACCAAAACGTATTTTAAACTGTTTTTAACACCCCGTAAGCTCATTGTGTCCACACCCAAGTGATGGTTCATTTCTTCTCTTTTTTTTTTCCTTTTTTTATATAGTCTCTCTTCTGGGAAAATAATCAGCTGCTAGTCAATAGCTTTGCTGGCAGAGGCCGCCGCTACATGGCTCTGGGTGATACTCTGTTCGGCTTCTGTGGAGATTTTCTAAACTGGTGTGGGCAGGCAAACAGCACTGGTAAGACGATGAGTGCTACATTAAACATTTGTCTGTAAAACCATAATGGAGACTGACTGCTGTGTTCTGGAGGAGCTCATTTTGCTCTTACCCCAAGAAAAATCAGATATAGCTTCACTGTCTCATTCTCTGCTGTTTTGTGTGAATATTTAACATTGCAGTCAGGGGAGCACACAGTGAAATCTAAACAGTGCTGCACAGGAGCTAAATGTCCTTCTCAGTCCTCTGAACCTGGAGCTCTCTGCATCCCAAGTATAGATTTAGAGCTGTTTCAGCCAAATTATTGAGTCCACAGAATGTCATTGTTTGTGTAAACTGCAAAGGATGGAAAATGATAGAAAAAAATACAGCTGTCAGCTTTCCAGTGTTATGTCAAACCATCTTGTATGTTCAGAGAGTAATGCAGGAATATATTTAATTGCTTTCTAAAGTCACTTTTTACGGTCGTTATCGTCTCTCTAATAGCACAAATCACATGCCTTCCTACAGGACTGGACTATGAATCCTGCCCTACCACGGAGGAATGTGAAAACAACGCGGTGGAATCTTTCTGGAGGATGGCCTCAATCACTGTAAATAACGCATTAGTGCTGACTTCGTACATTAGTGAGCGTGTCCTGGGTGGTTCAGGAAAACATCACTGGATCAAAACAGATTTAAGTCTGTAACTGTGCTAGATTATTTTCTATGATACAAATACGCTTTTTTAGACTGGGTACAGTGTTGTAGCAAGGGGAACCTAACTTTCACATTAGCTAGATAATGTGTTAAAATTCTGTGTTAGCCTTGTTAATACATAAGCGTATACTGAGCAGAATCAGCACACTAGTTGTCTACTGAATACAGGTCCTAAGTGACATTTGGCAGCCTTTATTCACAGGTCAAACCCAACAGAAAGTGCCAAAATGCTTTCCTCCTATGCTGAAAAAACTATAGGTTTGAGAAAATAGTTTGAGAAGATGCATTGAATTCTTGTCCTCTCTGCTGTAGTGGCCTGCTAGGGTGCTAGTTTGATATTATTTTCACAATTCTGATACTCTTCTTGGTAAAATTCTTTCCTTGGTCATTGTTGCCTGCAATACAATACCAAGTCATATGACAAATCTGTAAGATGAGTTCTGAAAAAAAATTGTTATGTATTGCAGTATGCGCAGCACAGTTCTGGGGTGATACATGTCTTGTTGAATGGTTCTGCAGTCGGAGGAGCTTATCCAGACCCAGGGTAAGAAAACTGACTTATTTATGGGTACAAGGTCTGATACCTGCAATAAAGGGTCAACCAGTTGTTTGGGTCTTCTGCTGCACAAAGCGTGAGAAATGTAGCTGAAAGATCCTGTTGCATCAAAGTCTGCTGAGTTGTGGGGACAACTGTTAATTGTCCCGAGGAATTAACATGAAATGGATGAAAACAGTCCTTTTGACTCCTGCATTTTACAAACTGCTGTGGCAAGCAGGATGAATGCTCTTTGAAAGCAGCCTTCAAGTCAGCCAACATACTGTGGCAAAATGTGTATGTCTTCAAAAAGATGAGTGTTACAAAATTTCTATTCAGGGACATCTCCAAGGACATTGTTACAGGGAGTGTAGCCTGTCAGGCCTAGGGGCAAACTTGGTAAGTTCTATAGCGAAAGTGCTTGCTCCTGCTATTTCTCCATGACCAAGAGAGGAGGTAGTTTGAGATCCATTATGGTTTAAGAAAGCAAAAAATCTCACTGAGAAGGATAATAGCAAGGATTAGCTCCCTCTTCTCCTTATTCCCTCACATATTAAGGACAGATGTATTTTCCTTGATTTACAAGTGTACCACTATGCAGAAGTTCATCTAAGCTTATATTTAAGATTTATTGTAAAAATACACCTTTAAGAACTTTTACTGAATATGTGGCTGTAGTGACTGCCTACCTTTGATGAAAAATACATCTTTTCTTACCTCAGCAACTGTCCTGTCCAAAGCAGTTAAAAAAAATATCTTAAAATAAACCCATAGAACAGATCCTGCTCCTGTGTGCTCACTGAGGACTAAAAATAAACATTGAAAAGTTAATTTTATCTCTGGATAGGAGAGAAACAAGAACCATCTGTTCCAAAACACCTACTACCTACTTACCTCCATCCCCCAAAAGGTCCATCTCTGTACACAGCTTTCAGCTAATCAAGAAGACTTAAATGGTCTCCTTGGGTTGGTCAGGTGGTCAGCTGGGATCAAGTCTTCTGCAGATGATAATTCCTGGCAGCAGGTCGATGCCCAGCATCCCGTATAGAGTCCTTATTTCAGAATGAGATTCCTTATTTCTGTTAATCTACAGATTCCTTGTTTCAGAAACCTCTTATACATAAATGAATTCTTTCTACCAGTTCCCTGGGTCGCCTGTCTGGTTGTATCGTGACCAGTGAAATCTCCACCACTGGAACAGAGCCTGCCATGAAAAAAACAAAGCCAGTTACTCCATCTGTTTTCTTTGCTGTGTATCTTCTGGCCCATTTATGACTGAATTCATTTAAGAGATCTTGTTTGAAAGAGGCTTAGAGTTGAATAATTAATAGCAGAATGTAATCTGAAAGATCTACCTGTCTTCCTAAACATCTCTCTCGTCTGTTTTCAGGCATTTCAAAGCCACTTCCAAAGTTTATCCTGCGTTACAGTTTGTACACTTAAATCATTATTAAGTTACCTGTTACCATTTCAGTTAAGATTTATTTCTCACATCACTGCAAAATAACTTGCTCATTCACACAGTTTGAACGTAGTTGGCAGACTTATTTAATAATATTAGTTGGTTCAAGAATTGATTTACTGAAGTCAATTGTACATTGTTCCTCCACGGTTTCTGACTCCTCTAGTTAAAGATTCCTTTATATTTTGGGGGAAGCTGCATTTTTGCTGGCAATAATATATGCATGAATGAGCAAATGAGTTAATAATAACTGGAATCTTTATTTTTTGTTATATTTTCACTATGTGTTTAAGGCAGGCTTGGACACCTTAGACAGAGAAGCAAACCTACTGTTGCTGCTACTGGTCTCTGGTTAGCCGCCACCATACCAGACTTGACCAGAGAGGGCAACTATTGGTATCCACCTCCTCATGTTCCACTTCTCCAGAAGTTTAAATTAACTTGCTAACTTCATGAACACATCTTGGCTGGCTGCCAATGGACACTGACAACCACCACGTGTCTTGTGCTTCCACGCCAGAGCACCAGTAGTTTGCCTGCAGGCACCAGGAGGACAGAGCGGTGGTCAGGTTGTCACCACCGGTCCCATCCAGGAGGTGACAACTAACAGTCCCTTCTCGTCTGGGGGGGTCTCAGAGCATTTAAAGTGGCTAAGAGACACTTCAGCCCAGATGTAGACATTTAAAAAGACCCAGGATAGGCAAATCAGAGCACAGACCTAGGCTCAGGCTCAGTGCAGACACAGCCCTTACAAGCTTTCTGAGAAAAAAAAAAGAGCAATTAAAAGGTTGGAAATCATTACAGTACATCTTGCTGGAAGGGTTAGAAATCTGTGGCATTGAAATGCCTGCATCTCACAAAAAATTCAATTTACAGACATTAAAATAATCCTTTGGATTTGGCATCTTCCATTTAATGTAAGAAGATTTAGTTGCCATTTTATTGTCTTGTTTTAATTGTCATTTAAATACCTATCAAAGTCAATTTATACAAGGTAATAAAGTGGAAGATTCTTCCTAGGCCAGAGATGGACACGTCTAGAAGTTTCTCCTTTATGGTCTTATGTATCCTAGACAAATACTTCATGTTACTGTTGCTGTGATTTCGTATCTGAAAATATATTTGGCTGTTGTTGGTTTTTTATTTAAAGCAAAACTGTATTGTGTCTAAAAGCAATAACTACAAGAATGACCTTTTTCTTTTTTTACTAAGTATTAAATGTTTTTTGTTTTGTATTTGCATTTGTTAAAGTTCACTTCATTCTGGTTCACCTCTAAGTTGTAACTTTTTTTCAGCTGAGCCCCTCTAAGATGAAGAATATGAAAACAAAACTTCTGATTAAATGCCTTTGACCTTTGAGGACATTCAGAATGTCAATCAGATTTTTTCTACTCTGTGTTGAGTCTGATTGTAATCAGAAGATATAAATGTAAAGCAAGCCCATATCCTACAGGAGTATTAGAGCTTTGATTACTGCAAAGAGAAAAAAACATTTCTTTTTCCTGTTCTTTATATAAATGTTTGTTTCTTGAATCAGTTTTTTTGCAGATTATGAAATACCTAATCTCCAGAAAGAAAAAATCTCACAAATTGTCATCTGGGTTGTGGATGATATTGAAGGGCCAGATATGTAAGTTATATCTTCAAAAAAAAATATCCATTTCTCCTTTTTGAACCTGTCTCTAAAATTTCACCTTAGTTTTGTATTTGGTTAGATTTGTATAGCGATTAAACTAAAAATATTTTAGATGCTTTCACTAACATACAAGGCATACTCTGCCATTCCCAAAGAGTATATAAATACTAGAATTAGGCAAAATAAAAATAAATTCTAATATTAGGTCTGGAGTCCACTTATTAGTTTAGAGATATGCGTGTGTGGACCTCAGTACTTAAGTGAAGATATATCACCAACAGTTTTAATAAGAAAAGGGTCAGTCTGAATTTCAGATTAAATGTTCACGTAAAATATTTCTTTCGCCTTGCCAAATGCATCCTTTTCATTTACACCTATCTTAACTGTTTGGAAATTAGTAGAAGTAGGGAAATACCACCAGGGGGCTTATCTTCTCTCAATACTTAAAATCAATCCAACAACAAAAAGTAGGCTTTAACAGGTCTAATTCTGCTGTTAATTATATTTAAACAAAAAACAGATCAGTCCAAACAGAATAGCCTGTTGGTAAATAGTCAAAGACCAAGTGAAGATTTTCAACAGAAACACAGTGGAAAATGGACTTTGAAGTTAACAAAATAAAATAATTAGGCCTGGTTTGGGACTGATTAAAGGAAGAATTAATTCATTATAGCTTTTGTGGGGGCCCCTACAAATGTGCATAGACTCAGGTGTCACCATGTCCACCACTGGTGGCTGAATCCCTGGTTTCATCTGCATTCTTAGGAGAGTGAGGCTTCTGTTCTTGCTACTCAACCCTTTTTAGTTATATCCATGAATTTTGAGTCGTTTCTTTTTCACGTCCCATCTCTTCTCTCTCCTATCTCCTTTTGCTTCTCTTTCATCAAATTTTGGCATGGCCAACCCAGACCGCGTATTTTACCATAGTGCTGTGGAGTCTATGACAAGAGAAGCATGGTTCAGATTAGCATTTCTCAGCTTTTGTCTTTAAATCAGAGAATCATACCTTTCTGGGAAAAAATATATAGCTCACCTTTGCAACTTCTATTACGAAGAAAAATTAAGACAAGCACTGAATGTTAATTTATCTTTCAGTTTGTGCTTGTCTGGATGCATGGGAATTTTTGTGTATTTTTATTAATTGCTCTTTACAATTAGTTTGTTCATCCTCATGTGGTTTCTTTAGAGTCATGAGTATTTACTGGGGTAAGTAACACTGACCTTAATACTTGACATTGGTGCAAGTTTTAGAGGTCTCAGTAGGTTCTGTGCTATGTCAAGCTTTCTTTTGCTAATTGGACCACAAAACAAAAATCAGTGCTAGGCACAGAAGCTGCATTTAGGATTGTTTCTGGTTTTTTTCATTCTCCCTGTGTTTTTCTATTGTTCTGTATTCAAGATGGAGGACAAGCTTCTAACAAGAAGAATAATTCTAGTTTATTATAACCAACTTATTCTGTAAAGACAGCTATCATCAACTTCAGCACCATCTAAATCACTGCCAAAGAATACTACAAATGAAACTCTTATCTATTATTTTACAAAATTATTTAGCTCTTTTCCTGTTTGTCTGGTGAAATATTAAATGTGAGAATACTGGTTAATAGAATCTGCAAATGCTGCACAGGCTGAAGCCAATCTTCCAGTCTCTGCAAACTGAGTATAAAATGGTAAACGACTGTAAGCAAATGAAATATTACAAATAGCAATGTACACCAGTTTTCTGTAGCTGTTAAGGAATATGGAAGAGGCAAAGTAATGGGGATTGGATTTACTTTACTAATTCCATCAAGTTCAGTGAAAGGAAATTAGATAATAAAAGTCTTGCAATAATATTAAAATCCTTTATCACAGAGATTCCTGTGGAAGTCATACTGTAAAGATACTAGAAAACAGGCTGAAAAACCTTGGTTATGATGTCACCTGCACTGACAATTACAAGTAAGTGAAAATCCTTCATAAATGCAGAAGCACCTCATCTATTTTAAATCTCACGTTTTTCAGACTTAGCATTTTTCAGCTGTGCTTTAAGCAGAACATTACACCTAATTGTATAATTGTAAAATTAAGTGGAACATTGTATTTACCCAATGTCAGGCACAGAAAATGGCCTCATGTATTCCACTTCACTGTAAAATCTTTATTTGGATTGAAAATCTAAACAGCAGTTAAAAACACTTTTGAATGTCTGCAGAATTACTAGTTATTCACAGTAGTATCCACAGCTCTGGTTATTCACAGTAGATTCTAAGATAAATATCATTGAAGCTTTAGACATGGTAATACTGTTGAGTCTGTGTCATTTCTTCATTTGTTTTCCTCAGTTTTCTGCCTGAAAGATGCTAAATAATTTTATATCTTCACAGGTCTGTAATGTTCTTACTCTGCCTGGATTACCCTGATGATTCTAAGTGTACCCTTTCATCGTAAGTAAAAGAAATTCAATCCATCCTCAGTGTCATTACAACCAAATAAATAACGCAGAGGTCAACAGTTCAACACATTCCACTTCTATCATCTAATATATATCACCCATATGCAATATACAGTATTCTTGAATTCATTACTTACTGAGTAAGCAGTTTCTATCTACAAATTGTGCACAATTGTCTGTGGGCACCTGGTGTTCAAACTTAGGTGTTAATCAGTTCTCATCGATCACACAATCACAGAGTATATCACTGATGGTATGAATGAAGTTTGTAAATATCAGTGTTCTGATGCAAAATCTATTACAAATTTGAAATTGTTTCCATTAATATTCTTCCTTGAATAAAGAAATTGTAGGTCAAATGACAACAGATCTAAAGAACATTTCTTCATCTCCTGGAACTTTCAATTCCGAATTTTGAGGAAGTTTTTTTTTAATCTTCCATTTTGTGTGCAAACCCAAGTTCTATATTTTAATGTATTTACCTTGGGCCAATAGGTTATCTGCAGAGAATGCAGGTTACATCCAAGATACGACCTTCTTAATTAGCAAGCATCACTCCCAAACTATGTTTTAATAGTTCCCCTTCCTGTCCATATTTTTCTTTATTGTATAACAAGGATTAAATGAATTTATGATGTATTTCAGTGAATTTACAGTGAAGATGACTGTTTTCAATTGTGTTTAACTTTCTTAACCTATATGCTGTTGCATGTATAGGTACATATAAGATACTGAATATGAAAACTTCCTCACAATTTGGAAAGTTGCAGGATACATAGATGCATAAAAGTTTTTCTCTAGTTATATTATTTTATGCATAATCCATACATTTGGCCACATCCTATCTCCTACTGTCCTTTTTGTTAATACCCGTGTAATATTGCAATGACAACTTCTGCTATGAAAAACCTGATTTGCTGTCCCTGGTTATGGCAGCAGAGTGGTGCGACTCCTGCTTACCTGCCTCTCGTTGTGTGGCAGTAGTGCTTCATGCGGTACAGAAAAGGAGGTGTATATCACTTTCTGTAGCATATGTTCAGTTTTGAATAGACCCTTACAGAGAAAGTGAGTATTCTCTGTTCCTGCTGGTCACTGAAAGCTTTTACTCATCTTGTCATACGACAACATTTATCCTTACATCCAAATTATATCCCAGCACCAACCTATAAATGTGTGATGAAAACAGTGGCATTTTAGATATCACTGATAGCTCCAGACTCCTTCTAGGTAGTAGACCATAGAACAGGCTTTCAGGCCTGTTAAGGCATTTGTTTGTTACTAGATACCACTTGCATGGTGGATTAAAATAGGGTTTCCTTGTTTTGCCAGTGAATGGTAAGGCTTTTGTTCATGTGTCAAAGGAAAATACAGTTGTCCCATGCAAAACCACAGCTGTGAACGTGGTGACAATATTAACAAACTGGAGGAAAAAGCACTTTACAGGACTTTAAAAAATATAGTATTGTGAACTCTTAACAGAAGATTTTTCTCTTCTCCCAGGTTTTAAACCATTTCCCTCAGAGTTTTGTGATGTGGGTGCATTCCTCAGCTGAGGAAATCTGGATGAAAAGGCTTTCGGAAACCATTAATGCCTTTTTCTTTCACCTAAGGGATGAGCATACCAGTTCTTCAGTATTACCACATAGCTCTTGCAGTATGTAAGCAGGGGAGCATCTACCTTTTCCTTTCCATCCATGTCGGTACTTAACATAATCACTAGCATATTCTAAGCACCAGTCTCATACTCTCCTGGGGTAGCTACTAAGCAATTCAGCTGTTATCATCCTCCTTAGGAAAAGTTTCCTTGCTTCTTTCCCTCTTGAGCCTTCTATTCCGTCCTGTATGCATGGCAATGTAATAGCCTTGATTGACTTCATATCTATGCTATCCCTAATCAAGACAGAGCTTCCCAATCTGAATGCTAACTATCATTGCCTCTCCCTGAAATTTAAGTAACTAAAATACTTCAAGCCAATGAATACTTACACTTTTCCACAAATCACTTACTTCTCTGCAATAAATAACATCTCAATTGAAATTAGCTGCCCCTTCAGAAAGAGCCTTAAGCAGATGTATGTAAATTATTTGACGATTATCTTCTAGATCTGTTTTCTCTGTGGATGGATCCCCGCTCTCTGATGGTCCATTAACTGACATGGGAACAGTTTGGTCAGTAGTGGTATCGCTACTAAGAGCATGTATCTGTTAAGAAAAGGCTTCCTTTGCATAGCATGTGCTCAGTGTACACACGTTGCATTTTCATACTTCCGCAATAAGTAGTGAGACTAGGCATGCAGGCTCTGTTGCATGCCCTTTCACGACGGCTATTTGCTGTTACAAATAGCTGGCTGATAGCTGACTTCTCAGCCTCCAGACAATAATGTCCTGAGCCAAAAATATCAGAGTTGTGCAAGTGACTTTTTTGTCACAACTCCCGTTACAGCAGCGGAGCAGGGCTGTGTCAGGGTATCAGAGGGATGACCTAGAAGGTGCTGTAATTTACTTGGGGCTTCATGGGTAGTGATAGTGCCCCTTAACTCCTCTCCAGACTTGAACTATGTTGCTGCTGAGTCAAGATTTAGACTTTGGCTTGTTAAATTGACACCCTGACGTTTGAAGAAAACTTGTAAGTAAAAAAATACCCACTAGATGGCATAGATGGCTTACAAACATAAGCAGAAAGGAATCCAGATGCAACCTTTTAGTAGTGGTATTTATTACTTGCGTTATTGCAATGTCAGGGAGACAGAAATGGATCTGGATACTATTGTATCAAATGCTGTAAAAATACAGACCTCTAGGACCACCGCTGTCTAGTAGAGCTCTATGCAGTCTCAAGCGTAAGGCCAGAGACAGTAAATGGATGTGGAGAGACAAGGAGGCTCAGCTATTAAGGTAGAAAGGAGTGTTTCCAGGGTTTTGCACGCAGATATCCTGTTTATAAAATCATGACAGCCAAAGGGAATCTGGTGGTGAGCTCTTATAAAGAAACTTCTAACAGCACTTGGACTGCAAACTTTATCTTTGGCAACAAACCCCTGATATTTAAAAGAATTCTAACTCAGCTCTGTGCTGTGAACAACCTGTTTGTTTTCTTTTCTTTAGATCTGCACCAACAGCACAAAGAGGACCTATATCTTCAGGCAGAGGAGGCAGCTGGAACAAGCTCATGTTTGTTTCTTTTGTAGGCTTTTTGTTCAGATTTGCTTTAGTGTACTAAGTTAATTAACTGAATCCGTGTCCTCTGTTTGCCTTAGCTGGCTATAAATTTGGCTTTAACTAATTTCTAACTGCACTGTCACCCTAGTTCTGGGAATGGCAAACCTGCATATTAAAACCCTGCATACGTCTATCTAGATACCAACTACTTTTAGTATAAAAAATTATCCTACTGCTGCTAGAAAGCCTCACCCTTCATTTCCTTTTCTTGAATAGAAGAAATGCATTGCTATTTCCCCTTACCCTTATTCTCCAGAATTAAACTGAGAATAATACTTCCCATTCACATATTTCAGAAACAAAAGTGAAACTATGCCTGTCATACATCTCCCACACAGCTTACTTCTTCGTAAAAATAATCCTATCATTTGGCCTTGGAAACTAAGTGTCTGATTATCATGTTTTGGGAAGGGAAAATATGAATTCAGGTGGGAGAGAGCTTAGATTGCTGACTTAGTACAAGACATACTAGGTGAGACAGTGGAAAAATTAAACTAATTTTCATAAGTAGCCCAGTACTTGGGCCAAACTTACCTGAAACTATCATATAGCGAGATTCTGGCTTGCATACTTGCATACAGTATTTTACCACATACTATCGATTGCTTCGTCATCCACACAGCTGTTCCTCAGCTGGCTATTTCCTGGCCACTGGACAGCCAATAGTCAGGAATACCAGGTCTAGAAAGCTCCACAGGTTTTCCACCATGATGTGATAAGTAGATTTCTAGCATATCGAATTCAGATGAGACCTGCCAAGTCAGACATCTGCCTGCTTGCAGTGAACTGAGTTAGCATGTTTCAGAATATATTGAGGAGAGAGCAGATGCCATCTTGAAGGTCTCTTGTGAGTTATCTAAGTGTTCCAGCTAGATGTTCCTCTAAATCACGAAGACATCCAGCTACCGAGATGACACATAAATCTTGGGACAAAAATAGTTTTTCTTCTAGAAAATAACTTTAATTACAATTTTGTTGCACATTCTCTGTTAGCTTCTGTATTATTTATTTCTGTTTGTACTAGCTGATTGTCAGGAAACTGGGATAAGATGTTCCAGTTATCTCAGTGCATCTGATTTAGGACTATGTTTGAAAGATACAATATCTAAAATACATTATTGTTGCTTATTTGTCTGGCTTCCATTCCTGTAATAATCTTTAAATCGGTTTCAATGCAAATCCCTTTATATTACACACATAGTTGTAATTGCATGTGTCACAGCTGGGTTTGGGCTCAAGCTCGAAGGATTTTTATGTCTGTTTCAGACACTTGCAAAACTACTGAAATCAGAAGTTACACACCTTTGTATTATGCTTCAAAATTGTCCGCTGCCCATGCTGAAACATTAGTCCTTTGATTAGGTCCTTCAACATCCTCCTCGTTTTTACTGCTTGTTTGATGCTGTCCTTAACAGCAGCTGCCAGAATAATAAGAGAGGTTTGCAACACAGACACAGCTCAGATAACTAAACCCAAGCAATTTTGATCAGTCTTCTATTTGTCCACAGCAGATCACATCATGATACATTTTGGACCACGGGCTGTAGAGAGTGCACATGAGGCTCACGGATAGGTGTCCAAGCCATCTTTCAGTCTAGTGTTGTCCTACCCACTGACCTGCATATTATAGTGTGTGCGGGATTCAGAAAATAGCTTAATACCATTAACAAGCCATATGCCTCTTAGGCAACTTCCATCCACAAGCCAAGCATCCCAGCTGGCCAACTTTTGCTTTCCAGCCTATGAAAGCTTTCCAGCCCCTGGATGCAGTCCGCTCCAGCAGTGCAGTCAGTGCTGGCCGTTACATATGATACCAAATATGTCGTAGGAAGTGCAAAATAATTCTGTTTTGAAAAAAAAAAACACGTAAAATACAAAGTAGGATAGATATGATTCAAATAATTTGAGATTATTTACTGCATAACCTTATATCAAGACCGATACACTCAGAAACCTCTTCCAAGGTTTTCTTATTTTTAATTTTCTTGCTGCCTTTCCCATTACTTCAACTCAGTAGCAAAGACAGCGATTTTTTTTCCAATATCTTTTGAATAAAATGTCTCAGACTTGCTGGAAAAGCTTGGGAAGATCTGTAAAGATTTTTAGCTAGCCAACTAATATAGCTGGGAAAAAAAAGGCAGCAAAGTTTTAGATACATAGGCTTCCTGAGATCTTAAAGGCAGCAAGCTGAGTGTGGATCGGTTGTTCTGAGTTTAATATAATGGTTTTAATATGTGCAAAAGAACAGTGTGACTGGCATCTCGGAAGCAGAGGGCAGAAGAAGCGTCAGCAAAGTGAGAAACAATAAGGTCATTTGTTACTCCCAGAGGGAGAGAGAGACATGACCAAAAGTTGTGAGCAAGAGAATCCCTTATATCTCTCTTTTTTATTTCTACATCTGCAAAGTGTGTGAATAGTGCTATTTACACATATATTTTACACATATGTGGTGAGAATCAGCTAGGTATGCCTGTGCTCTGTCTTGAACACTCGGTAAATGCTCTGATTAGCAATGTCTCATGTAACAGCTGTGCCAAATTTGGAGAAATCATAATGTCTAAAAGGCATCTGCCCTTC
>NW_008824806.1:5053649-5068459 GCF_000699105.1 Pygoscelis adeliae | reverse complement strand
AGGGTGCTTCAAATATAGATTCAAAATGTTTCAATCATTCATACTTATACTAGCAGTACTGCAAAAATAGCTGTCTCCAGACCTGCATTCAAGGGGGAAAATGTTTCACATGAAAACATTGTGTATTTCGCTTCATTTTGATTCCAGTTGGATGCCACAATCCTGTGTAGATCTGTTAATATCCAACTACTCGTGGCAAATGAAAGTATCCTGTACAGGAGCATTACAAGGTGCTCTGCATTTCTGCAGACAGACCTGTGGAAGCTACCGATACTAAGGTAGTATTTCCTGTCTTTGCCCATTTTGTGGATCACTTAAGAACTCAGTTATTTCACATTTCATTCCTATATAGAAATAATCTCCCCTTTTGCTAACCTACTTTTTTTTTCTGCTGCATGTGCTCCAGTCATTGTGTCTGACAAAAGTCAAACTCTAATTCAGAATAGTTCCTTTTTTCAGCATGTATGTGCATGCACACATACACATCTGCTCATACCTGCTCTGTCTACTTTTAAATGCAAACTCTTGAGTGCTCTGGAGTAAGAACTTATGAGAATAAAGCAAGGACAACTTGTTCACCTCTCTGCCCTTTTTATACTGCTGGTGTTTATTTTTGTCATATTGGCTTTGATGTGATATTCAGCTGACATGACTGTGTTTCCAATCAGCAATCTTAAATGTAGTGAAACTTGAACTGAAACCTCAAGGAGTTGCTTAATACTTATTGTTCAAAGAAAGCTAACTTTTTCAATAGTTTTCAGTTGGATAAGCTAGAAATAACTCTGAGGTATTCTGCTTCAACAACAAAGAGCAAAAAGTGCTTTTAGCAGAGCCAAGAAGTTTGGTTTAAAATAACTCAGTATGTGGAGGCACAGCATCTTAATTTAGGCAAATGTTAGGGTGGCTCAAGCACCTTACAAGTGTTTTTCTGATTTTCAGGTTTTTCCTAATTCCAGCTTCTGCTGAGTCTAAATTTACTTGCTATTATATTTAAGAGGTGAAGAATATAATCTGCCAGATTTTATTTATAATCTGCAGGCATTTGATTTCCTGCAGGTCCCTGTGAATTACAAAGGCAAGCTCACAGGAGACTCCCGTTCCCTTACTGCAGCAGAGTAGTTTGTACAGGCTGGCAGGCAGAGGAGTGCAGGAAACGGGAGCCTGGGAGCATGGCACATATGTACCCCACACCAGAGTATCCCCCCTGCCTGGGCAGTGCCTCTTCACCTACCTTCTCCTCTCTTTCCTGCCACCCGCAGCAAAGGTGAACCTGATCTCAGTTCAGATGAGTTACTTTGTATTTTTAGCAGTGTGTGAGTGGAAAATTATGATGTTAGAAGTTCTATAGAAGGAAAATGAAGGAGGAAATTATATTTAATAATACACATTGCCTTTAAGTAATAGGCACTGAAGTAAAGTAACTAGTCCTTGACTTGTGACCATTTGACTAGGAATACCTCTGCGCTAGGTAAGCAGTAAGTGTGGTAAGTTCCCAAAGTGCAGGCAGAGGGGATGCTCCAGAGCTGCCTATCTGGAGTAACTTGAGTTATACCATTAGTTACAATAATTAAGAAAGAAATGGTATTTTTAAATCCAGTAACTGTGTTTGCCTGGGCATCTCTTAGTGATTACACCTGATACAGTCTGATATCAGGTGCTAATGAGTGCTTGGATAAATAATTAACTAGGAATGTCAGGTATTGCAGGTATAAACTAGGATGATGTGTCAAAAATTTGGCAAATACTGGATCACCAAACTGCCAGAGGACTCTTTTTTTCCCATTTGCAACAGGTAAAGTCAAGACAGCAGTGCTAAAAAAATGACAAGATATTCTATATGATGCTAAGTCAGGCTGCAGGTGTGGAAAAGCTCCTACGTCACACTACACCATTTTGAAGAGCAGCAAGCGAAGAAGTAAATGAGCAGAAACAAGTATTCAATCAAAATCTTGCAATCTCAAATCCCAACTGTAGGACATGCTGGCCTGTGTCGTGCTTCATTCTTACTTTTCCTTTTGTTTTAATGAAAGATGCCAGAAAATGCAGCGTTGGTATTTCCACAAAGCAGAATGAATGCCCTGGGCTTTCACCCTGAATTTTCTGTCACCACTGCCCATTAGCATGGGGTTAAATAAAAAAGGAGTGATGACAAGCAAAGTATATGTCATATATCATGCAAAAAGAAGTTAAGGACAGTAAGAATAACCAATAAACTTGGAAGCCACAGCATCAAATCCTGGACAAATATTTATATGCATGCATACAAAAGCACATTTTACACAGCTGGAAAGCAGGAAAGATCTTGTTTTTCAAGTTTCTTGTTTTTTGACCTTTGAACCATCACATGGATCCTTTCCAAATGGCAGATATACCCCCTGTAGTTCTTTTAGGAGAATTTTTGCAATTTACACACTCCTGTGCTTGCAAAGCATACTTCTATATCAACTTTGTTTCCTTGGCTGCCTCAGTGGGATGAGAGCCTGCTGGGTATTTCCCTTCAGAATGTGTGAGCAGCATAATAATTGGTACTGGCCAGAAAACAAGCACTTGATTTCATGAAAGTCAGTGAGGTTACTGCATTTGCTTTTCCTCTGCACTAAAACTAAACCCTGAAAAATGTTTTGCACAAAAAAAGTACAGCAACCTCATCAGGAATCACAGTAAGATCCCTCACTGCTAGGTTATAGCTTTGGTATAGCTCTCACTTTCTTGCAAACTCTTCTATTGCAGCTGTTCCATTTTATATAAATTAAACATGTCTTGAGTAAAAAAATATTTTCTTCATAGCCTGATTCATGTTGAATGCATGATTCATTAAATGTGGGTCTCCCACTCTGCAGATTAGTGCTTTAAACACTATATCCTTGAATGTGGTTTTTTTTAAATTTGTGTAGGACATAATTTTCTGACATGTCTAAATAGAAAGGCATCTCAAAAACAGGCGAAGGTGATACAGAAGAATGAAGCAACCTGTTTCTTCAAATTGTTCTGGAGCTACTCCACAGCTTGTGTCCCCACTCCACCTCCTTCCCTACCCGTAGTGTGTTTGTATGTAGGGAATCTCTCGGCATGTTGCCTCGCGCCGTGAGAAAATCAATGCACAAACCCCAGGTATGGCTTTGTTTTGTTACAAACCCACCACTTTGGCTGAGAAAGAAATTGAGAACTGCAAAATGCAAAAAGCAGCACTGGTGTCAGCAGAAAATTCTTCAGGCAGCAGCAAAGTTTAGGAAGCACCTGTACAAGCACCAGGCTCTCCAGGCGAAGGGGAAGGAGCAGATGGCCCAACACTCAAGAGAGCCAGCAAGGGAGACAAGCACAGAAATGGGAGGAAGAACCTTGGTCCAAAGAGGGAGAACATTTTGGACCCTTTGGATCTTTGTTTGCAATAAACACAGAAAAAATCAGTCATTAGTGTCTGTTAGCCTGTCTCACACCGAAGAGCACAGTTAGTGCTGTCATGGCTCCAACTGGCTACAAGTGAGCTCGCACAGCAACAAGCAGAGAAGCAAGTGCTAATCAGCCAGACAAGGGGAAAGGAACTAGACTGTGCTAGTTCAATGCTAGACATTGCTAGCACAATGTTTGATGAGAGGAAAAGACACTTGGCTTCCTTTATTTCTCCAGTTGTGATCTCCCATTTGAAAGTAAAGGCATTTGGAAGGACAGAATAGGGTGAGGCAGAGATTGTATTCTGGAACTCAAGGGAACTGAATAGTCCACAACCATTTCTGCTCTATCAAATCCCTAATGGAAATAATCTGGGGGGGGGGGAAAGAAATTGATCCTGACACAGCCATGCTGTAACTCTTTACCGCAGCTTCCCTTAATCTCATCTATTTCTTCCAAAAATATTCAGATAAGAGGAAGCATTTCTTAAAATCTTCTTGAAATGACTGGTGGGTGGGTGTCAGAAACCTTGTAAAAGCCTGAACATCATGACTCTCCATGAGACACTTCTGTATGCTACAGCAACAAATCTTCCAAAAGAAGATCCAGAAAGTTATCCAGAAAGGATAGTTTCTTCCACTATCTAGAGGGCATTGTAGAGAAGATGGAGCCATACTCTTTTTCAGGGGTGCAGAGTGAAAAGACTAGGGGTAATGGTCAAAAAGTGCAGCAAGCAAAATTCTGGCTAAACTTTTTTAAAAAATCGCCACAAGGGTGGCTGCCCAGAGAGGTTCTGGATTCTCCATCCATGGAGGTTTTCAAAACTCCACTGAAGAACACCCTGAGCAACTTAATCTAACCTTGAAGTTAGCCATGATTTGAGCAAGTGGTAGGACCAGATAACCTGCAGAGGTCCCTTCCAACCTACGTTGTTCAGTGATACTGTGAGTCTTCCAAGAATGGCACCTACTAAATGTTTCCTTTCTGGAAGGGCCTGTTTTACATTGTACTGTCCCCTTTTTTATTTCATAATGCTAATGCGTAGCTGGAAAGACAGCTTTATTTTTATAAAATCTTTAGCTGTCCATAGAATTTTAGCAGTCAGTCATACTGGGTGCGTTTATTTTAAAACCTGATAGCTAACATGTCTTATCAAGGACATTTAAAATTCTAATTTAGGCAGCACAACTAATATTCCACAGCATGTTGCATTCACAGTCAACCTTAAGCTACCTGGAGATTTGCTCTTATACATAATTGATTTCAGTTATTGTCTTCAAGGAAAGATGAGCTAGATTTCCATCTGTCTTCAATTCCCTAAATCCCAATATCTTTGGAGACCTGTCTGATAAAGTTCTTTAGTTTCACTAGTTAATCAGTAGAAAGCATGGAGATCTGTCTGCATTCTGCAAATTGTTATCACAAAATAAGAATAAGAATTCTTCACATAAGAAAGACATGGATCTGTTGGAGCGGGTCCAGAGGAGGGTCACGAAAATGATCAGGGGGATGGAACAGCTCTCCTATGAAGAAAGGCTGAGAGAGTTGGGGTTGTTCAGCCTCGAGAAGAGAAGGCTTCAGGGAGACCTTATAGCAGCCTATCAGTACTTAAAGGGGGCTTATAAAAAAGATGGTGGCAAACTTTTTAGCAGGGCCTGTTGCGACAGGACAAGGGGCAATGGCTTTAAACTAAAGGGGGATAGATTTAGACTAGATATAAGGAAGAAATTTTTTACACTGAGGATGGTGAAACACTGGCACAGATTTCCCAGAGAGGTGGTGGATGCCCCATCCCTGGAAACATTGAATGTCAGGTTGGACGGGGCTCTGAGCAAGCTGATCTAGTTGAAGATGTCCCTGCCCACGGCAGGGGGGTTGGACTAGATGGCCTTTAGAGGTCCCTTCCAACCCAAACTATTCTATGATTCTATGACAAAATCGTAGCTTCAGAGAATCATATAGGTTGGAAGGCACCTCTCAAAGACAAGAGTAGCTTTGCAGTGATGTAAGCCAGCTTGTCCTTACTATCCTCAGATGCATTTCATCTGGACACAGGGACTTGTATTCAGTCAGGGTGCTTAAATGGTCCTTAACTCAATCTTCTTCTACTATGGGTAGTAATTTTCTCCCCAAAACTCCTACGTTGGCACTGTAGCACAAAGACCCTAGGAGGCCTGAGAACAGACCTTGCCAGTGAACAGTGAGTCAAAGAAGGCTTTGAGTCGCCTCTGCTTTTTTGGTGTCCTTTTAGACTAGGTCACCTACCCCATTGAGCAGTGGCACCATCTTTTCCTTGGTGTTCATCCTGCTGTGGATGTGCCTGTGGAAGCCATTCTTGGTGCCCTTCTACACCTCACCAGTTTTAACTTCAGTCCAGGTTTGGCTTTCTTAATTCCTTCCCTGCATGTCCGTCACACACACAAAGCTGCCCAGGACTCCCCTGGTCCCATAGCTGACTGTCCCCCTGTGCTCTTGTCTTTAGAGACACCCAGGTGCTCTCACAGCCAGAGCTGGCCCTTAAGAGACCCACACACACCCTTGCTCCCAGGTCATGTCACCTGCTCACCAGCTCATCTGGCTTGATCTCCGCTAGCGCTCACACAGTCACTCACACACCCGCACTCACTCCAGTCACTGGCAGCATGGACACATAGGCCCTCACACCCCTCTACACACCCGTGCACATCCAAGAATGGAGAGCCATCACCCAGGGAAGAGCTGGAAAGGAGTTTAAGAAGACGGGACAGACAGCCCCGGTCAGGCACAGGGCATGGCCAGCCAAGTGAACTGATCAGCCAACTATTTACATGTGACTGGCCCTTTTTATTCCTGTACCCCTCTATTTACCACTCTTGTTCCTCCCAAATCACCTAAACTCCTCCTTTGTCTCACCTTTGGTTCTCCCCTTAAACATCCCATAATAAGTCCTGTGTGATCATGAACTGCTTTTCCCTTGCATCCCCCCATGTTTCCCACCCCTAGGCAGCAAGCCGCTTAGTCTGAAAGGTGATCTGGAGAGCTGCTCCGCATGACTCATGGTGATGGGTGTCATGCCTGGACAGTGGGGCTGATGACTCTGCTGCAACAGTCCTGGAAGGACTCCGAGAAGGTGGTTGTTCCTCAGGAGTCCTCAGTTTGGGTTCCCACCTGCCTTTGTGCCCGTGTACTCCTCTGGGCTTGTGCAGTCGGGCCTTTGATGGATAGATGGCCCCTGTGATGGGCCTGGGAGGAGCCAAGCAGGGTATTATCTAGTCTCCCCCTCCTGCCATTGTCTCTCCCAGCTCCTTTGTGGGCATGCAGATGACCTTTATCATATAACCTAACAGTCTGGGCAATGCTTCTACATTCCTCCCAGACAGTCCATCCCTGCTTCCGCTCTCCCCTTACACTTTCTTCCAACATTTAAGCTCAGTCAGGAATTCCCGCATTTGGCCGAGCTGGCCTCCTGCCACAGCTTCAACTTCCTGCCCATCAGGATAGACCACTCTTGCGCTTTGAGCAGATTATCCTTGAATCAACTCACTCTCTTGGGCTCCTTTGATGTTCAGTATCCCTTGGGGTCACACCTACTAGGTCTCTGGAAAAGCCACAGTCATCCAGTCACAAATGTTTCTGTCACACCGAACTCCAGTTCTGTATCTTTTTTCCTTTTTAAGGCCATTTTTCAACATTTCCTAAGTAGTAATTTTTTACTAATTGTCTGTTCTGATCATAAAATTCCCCATCCTGCTGATTAACATCTAGAAATGGATCCCTGACTCCATGGATTTTGAGAAAACTACTACTAGATCAATTCATCCCTAATAAAATAGAGAAGCGCCACTCCTCTACTGCACCAGGTCACTGAAAGACGATGCAGTCAGTGCTGGTGCCCAGCACCAAAGCATCGGACTGATCTGTCCTGGGAGGTCGATTTTGCATGGACAAAGACAAACCGTGGAAGTGGGGCTGAGGCAGAGAGCTGCAGAAGGTGGCAAGAGCAGCTGGGGGTGTGGAAGGGGAATCTCCCTGAGCAACCCAAGCAGGTCCACTGGGCACTGTCCCATGCCCATGTAAGCTTATTCACAATTGCAGATCTGGCAGGTGATAGACAGATGGACCAGACCATCCAGTGACTCACACAGGAATGAAATAGCTTTGTGCTGGTGGCCTTAAGACATACTCCATTCTGCCCTTCAGCAGTGCACAAGTACTGTATTTGAGAAACAGGAGGCAAAAGGGTTGGGGAGGGAGAAACTACGTGGCGTGAGCCTGTGCAAGTGCAAGAATCTTTTGTCTTGATTGAAGATTTCTCATTTTAGGTGTTGCTTTGTCATGTGCTGCTGTGCTGGCTCTTTCTGGCTCTACAGTTCAAAACAGGTGTGTCGGCCTGTCGTGGTTTAACCTCAGTCGACAACTGAGCACCACGCAGCCGCTCGCTCACTCCCCCCCTCGGTGGGATGGGGGAGAGAATTGGAAGGGTAAAAGCGAGAAAACTCGTGGGTTGAGATCAAGACAGTTTAATAGGTAAAGCAAAAGCCGCGCACGCAAGCAAAGCAAAACAAGGAATTCATTCACTCCTTCCCATGGGCAGGCAGGTGTTCAGCCATCTTCAGGAAAGCAGGGCTCCCTCACGCGTAACGGTTACTTGGGAAGACAAGCACTATCACTCCGAATGTCCCCCCCTTCCTTCTTCTTCCCCCAGCTTTATATACTGAGCATGACATCACATGGTATGGAATATCCCTTTGGCCAGTTTGGGTCAGCTGTCCTGGCTGTGCCCCCTCCCAGCTTCTTGTGCCCCTCCAGCCTTCTCAGTCGGTAGAGCATGGGAAGCTGAAAAGTCCTTGGCTAGTGTAAGCACCACCTAGCAACAACTAAAACATCGGTATGTTATCAGCATTGTTCTCACCCTAAATCCAAAACACAGCCCTGTACCAGCTACTAGGAAGGAAATTAACTCTATCCCTGCTGAAACCAGGACACGGCCTCAGGATGCAGTCTGGCATTAAGCCCTTCATTTGCATGCTTCTTCACATCATTCTCGCAGAAAGCAGAAACACTATCATATTTGTTAGATTTTATCTGTATTGTTTTTTCTTTGTTTCCTTATATCCTCAACTTCCCCCACAAGTCTTGAGATGAGAAGCAGCCACACCACATATAGCCAAGAGTGCATGTAGGGTAATAAAAAGGTCACCAACAAAACTACAAGGCACAGTGGTGACATTTGGTCCTCCCACACTCTCCTCATGTGTGAGAACACATAGGAAAAAAATAGTACATTCTGGTCGAGAGAGCAGAATGCGTTATTGAGAGGAGACAGGCATCGTGCTTGTCTGCGCGGGCTGATCTAGCACTCTCATTTCCCCACCTAAACCCGTCAGCAGCACATGAAACAAAATTAATAACTTCCACGTGGAAAAACAGGCTGCTTACAAGTGATAAAGATGAAAGAGACAGAAAGCCCCAGCAGCCTGTAGTGGGCAAACTGCAAATGATGACTCATGGGTGCCATTTTACAGGACAATTTCCTGCACTCTGGGTCGGGCAGCTTGAGCCTGTTGCCCTGTAGTCAGGTGGGCCTGCTCTCACCTGCAGCACTCAGAGGAGGACCTCTGTTTGAAGCAGTCCGGATGAGTTTGCAGTTTCAAACCTACATGCTGTAAAGGGGGGTTAACCCCAAAACATGCCCTCAGCATGGAGCGATGTGCATGCATCCACAGCTAGATGCAGCAATAACACTGATGGGACATGGTATGTCTCCTACCCAAGTGATACAGCAGCAGGTAATGGCAATGGTCCCTCTGCACACCTCTCCTCCTTCCTAGGATATCTGCTCTTGAGGGTATACTGATCATGAGGTCATATCCTTACTTACAGCAAAAATAAGATTAAAGTGGCCATATTCAGAACACCTACAGAGTGCAAAGTCACTTTTCTGAAGAATATAGGCATATGGGCTTGAGAAAGCAATTTCACACCCCTTTCTATCCTATACTTCTTAAATGTAAGGATGCCTAAGATTTAATGGTGTTTTCATTTGGACTGAAAAGTCCTGGGTGCTTAAACATGGGTGTATTAACAAGACTCAGAGGCAGGCAGCAATTAAGACATTACTGATTTTTCCAACAAATTAGTTCAGGGGCCCCTCCTTACACAAAATTCAGTAGCAATGAATCAATGCACGCACACACACACACAGAGCATTTTTACTTTTGAGGACTGTTGCACAACTAATTTATCTACAGTTTTTCAGGATAATTAGATGAGTTCAGGTCTGAAATCTTACAGATCTGAAAAGCTGCAAGTGTCTAAAATAAAAAGGTGAAAATGCAAATACATGCATCTTTAAACTCAGCAGTCAGTTTTACATCTACATTAGTGATTGCTTCAGTGAACTACCTAGATATAGGTCAGGTACAAACTAAATCACCACTCGAAGGAGGCAACAATTTAACAGAATAGACCAGGGTTATAAGACAAATGCACCAAACCTTCAGCTTCAGTTGCTCAGAGGAAGCAAAGTCCATCTCTATGCTTGCCACAGGCTCTAACGCAGGGCAGTGTTTTGCTGTGTGTCAGCAGACCCCCGAGCTCTATATACAAACCACACAGGAAAAACGGAAAAGGCTTATGAACTTTCAAACAGCTTCTGTATGCAAAGAGGCAGAGAGAGAAAAGCATGTGATATCCTTTCAAAGAATTGAGAAAATGCTGAAGATATTAAAAAAAAATAATTAAAAATAAGATGAAACATTGCAATATCAGATTCGCTGACAACGGTCTGAAAGCCAATTACCTAGTTAATCAGCTAGATTTTATATTGCACCTGCAGTAAGTGATGGCAGTATACTGTTATTTACCACAACACAGCACTTTGTGTCATTGCTGTTGCAGAGTCATTTGCACCATTATAAGTGGGAAGATTATTTATCTCGAGCATGGTTTACAAATGAAAGGAGGCCTATGCAATCGGTTGGTTTGCTTGTCCATTCCTACATCTGTCAGCCCTTTCCCTCCCAAAAACTTGTGGATTTATTGGACAATTTCATCCAAAGTCTATTGGACTGGGCTGCAGAACTGATGTTCTTGTTATTTTACTCATACATTTACATCTAATTTTGGGGGGGTCTGCCTAGATAAGGTATGTATCGCTGTGAATGGAAGCCACGCTGTCCTGTTCTGAGGAGATTAACCCCCTAATATCTCATACTCAGACTTTAACATATAAAGAAGCATTTTGTCATCAGAAGTAATCTTAAAGAATTTACAAGAGAAGAAAATACAATCAGAGTATAAATTTGTCAGGTAACAATGAAGTGAGCAAGACAATACCACCAAGCTGAAGAAGACAACTGGGTAATGACAACCAGCTGACAAAAAAAGATTTGGGGATGGGAAGGGAATGGTGGTCCTCAGACCATCTCCAGACAGCTCATCTGATAAACAGGAGCATAACACGGTCCGTGTTCCCAGCAGTGGATATGGCTTTGCAGAAGACACGAATGGGACATTTTTCATGTCCTTTAGATGGCCGCCAGTGCAGGCTTGGAGTTAAGGCACTGTTGTCTATCTCTCTTTGTCTGCCTATAGCTCTAGGGTAGGTTTGGTGGAGGCTGCCACCAGGAAAACACAGAGCAACTTACAGGTTAATTAACTGACCTATATCCTGCAAGTGCTCATGCACTTGGCCCAGAGCACAGCTCTCCAGGAAAGCTCCTGTGGTTGCAGGCCAGGGAGTTGAAAGAAGGGAGATGTGAACGAGATGCCCAGACACTGAGTTACAGATGCGTTTTTCGCAGTAGCTGGTGTGTGCGGTTGGATGGCGTACAGCTCTTCACAGCTGTCACTTTGTACTAGCTGGTTGTCTTATCCCAGCCCCTTTATCATTTTATTTGCAGTGTTCATCTCAAACCTTCTCTAAATGTTATGACAGCATTTAGCCTGTGAAATTGGGAAGCAATGAGAAGACAAGAGTCATTGCTATTCCAACAAAAGCCTTGAAAGACATAATTTCTTTAATTATTATAACAGCTTCTGGTCTTTTCAGTTCAAATTCTCTCATTCATAAGTTCTGCTGAGAAGAGACAGCCAGCAATTACAGGTGTCCACAAGACTGGGAGTGATTAGTGGCACTGTGAATACTGTGGTATTGTTGTAATCTAGACATTACATTAAAATGAGTCTCCATGACTCCTAAACCATGTAGCGTTTGAAGCAGCCTTTTTTTCTATCATACAGACAAATCCACTGCTAGTATAACTGAGCTCACTTCCATTAAAGGCAGGGGCGTTGTTTCCATTTCTGCCAGAGCGCTGGCCACACAGCACACCTGGGCGAGAAACAGAGGCCAGTGAGGAATGACCGCAACACAGGTAAACCACACAATGATAAAATATTTCTAACAAACTTTTTACTCACTGAGGAAGAAACATTTCCAGAGTTTCCTAGAAGCACTGAAAAGATGCACATGTATTTTCTTACCTATGTTTGCAGGTGACTGTTGTTTTGGACAGGTTCAGTCCCACCTGCTGCACACCACCTTTTACCAGCAATTTCTGCCATGAAGGATTCTTTCTGTCCTCAGCCATGTTTTGGGTGCCAGAACTATCTACGGTTGATGGATAGCGAAAAAGAAAAGGATAAATCAAACTTTTGAGTGATCAGGCCTTGGGAATGGCTGGGGGGTGGTTTGTTATCCCTTGCTGCCTCAAAAATACCATCCGCAGAACTTGCAGGTAGCAGTGGGAGCTAGCTGCTTTTCTCTTACAGTACTCCTAGCAGTATGTATGCAGGCTGCTAAATTATACATAGTACAGGTCCATTCTTACAGAAGTCCCCTGCTGCAATACATGGTATCAAAGCAGAGGCTGGCAATTAACGTGCCTGAAGTATTTCTATCTTCTGATCTTTCACACCCACTTTCTAATCACCCCCGACAAAAGATTTAGCATAAATGCTGGCCGAAGAGTGGACACACCTTGATAAGACCAGGATTAGTTTAGATTTGCTATCTTGGAAATTCACGTAGCTCAGAGGGCTCCAAAAGTTGGCCATCAGTTTTTGAGACACAGTGCTTTTAAAAACTGTAGTTTTCCTTAAAGGCAAAAATAACCACTAGCAAACCAGTTCAAGAAGGATACAGATCCACGAGGCTTCCCTGCAATCTCAGGGGAAATCCTAAATTTGCATTTCCTTGGGGTCCTGTTGAGGGTACTGAATTCCTGTGGAATAAAGTCAATCAGCTTAAGGCTGTCTGCTTGAGAAAACTGCTTAGGAAAGAGGATAAATCCAGCTCGCTCCACAGACCTAAGGGGATGCAAGACCCTTGTAAAACACACTGCTTTTCACTTCCCTTCGTCATTCCTCATTTCACTGTCTCTTCTGTGCTCCCCTCCCGCCGTTCCGTTCAGGGAATACTGTTTCATCCCTTCTTCGCTAAGGCACTGTTATCATCTTACTTATGCCTCTCATGGAAATACTCTTGGGCCAGGACATTTGCAAGGAGTGAGTTCATGCTCACATTCATACTGGGAAAGAAACTACTGCCTTCTGAACCACTGGGAGTATGTGCTTTTACTGGCTTTTCTGCTGCCCCCTCAACTCTGCTTGTCCTATTTATTTGTCCTGATTAGGCTGCCAAGGCTTGCTGAAAGGAGGCTTGACATTTACTTGTCTTGGACATTCCTTATGTAGTTCGAGGTGTTACAAAATCAGCAGCAAGGACAGCTTCCAGAGCCACTGAGTCTGCATTCACCTTATTTATTTATTCTTAATGAGTCAATGTCACATCCTAACAGAAGAAAAAAGTCTTCTCACATCAGATTACTGAAGAAAAGTGTTTTAAAAAAGTTTTAAACTTTTTAATTAACTATTCAATTGTTCCACTCTAAAAGCGACTCAGACTTACTGAAGGCAGGTATCTTCAATACCCAGAGCAAGCAGAGATTGCAGTTTTACTGCATAAACTTCTTCGGATAACTAGTTGGGGTTTTTTCCCAACATGGTATGCAACTAGTTAATGAAACTGGAGAGCAGCAAGTTGAAAACACAAGCAAACAAACATTAAGGGAAAAATAAACCAAGTTCAATAATCTCTCTTGTGTATAATAAAAGATCACAAAGTTCAGCTATGAATACCTTGCTTTCATATTTACAGGATGATGAAAACAAGGAACAAATAAAGAATAATCATCTCAATGTGCCAAGGCAAAACCTGCATGCTTACTGAAAGGATTATGGGGGGAAACTTCCTTTGTGAGCTAATTCTTACTGAATTGTCTTCTACAGAGCTTCCTGCGCTTTTTGCAGAACCTGCGATGGGGACAGTGAGGGGACATGGAGAGAGAACACTGTTATCTCTCTTATGAAGAGATGACACTGTTAGGAAGAGATATAGAATATTTCAGTTGGAAGGGACCTACAACAATCATCTAGTCCAACCGCCTGACCACTGATGAGGTCTGATATGACCCCTGACTGCCTGATATGCCATTCCAAAATGGAAGCTTCAGTTTGGAGTAAAACCCTCCCAAAGCTTGCATCATTTCTCGGAAAACAGGATCAGAAAAATTCAGATTATATGCTTAACACATTGCTTACCAGTGAAGGCTTTGCTCGAGCACAGCATTTCTCAGGTCTTTCAGAGCAGCTTAGTCCTAACTGAGATGTGTCACAAATGCCCTTTCTCACAGTCAACCAGTTAAAGATGGATGCTTGGTAAGCAATTATTAACGATTTATTAATAATTTATAGTTAAAATTATTCTGACATTGCATAGCTTCTTTTGTTTAGATTTTGAGATTTGAGTCTTATTTTATGTTGGTTTTTGACAAAGGAGGTAGAATCGCCCTATTTGGAGAGGACAATAACAAACTAGCTTCCCTCTTCCAGAGAACACTTAATGCTTCTTTAGATGATCTCACACAGCCTCAAACACGCACAGTTTACACACTTGTCTTAGATATTCATGCGACAACTAATCCAAGCTTATCTGCGAGGGAGAGAAATAAAACACTCCGCTGTGTGTTGATGAACTGTGTTTTTATAACTACTGCAAAGTTCGTAATTGCCTTCGGTAAAGTCGGCTTCAACACCTATCATTTAAAAACAATTTAACTTGGAGAAAACAGAGTGGGGTGATTTGAATTCAGCTTTCGCTCACACGTTAGCTGGAGCATGTCGCTGCAATGGGATCTTTATTTGAACAAAGGCTTCGGGAGTTTTACGAGTAATTTCCTGAGATTCACATTTGTGAGCTACCGCCGATAACTGCAAAGTTTAACTCGGGGAGGTCATGGCAAAGTGAGAAACAGAAGGCAAACAATAGCGAGGCTCTCATCTTCACGTGCCGAGCCCCGAAAAGCCGTTGTTTGGCTTTAAAGACGACTGAATTGGCCCCAGCCCGCTGGGAACGGGGCGGTGGGAAGTAGCCTCCT
>NW_008824806.1:5048852-5053491 GCF_000699105.1 Pygoscelis adeliae | reverse complement strand
GCTGTTTTCCCTTTGCGCTGGGAGAGCAGTTGCTGCTGCTCCTCACCAAGTCCCCGCAGGATGCCTTTCCGGCAGGGCTCTGCCCGGACGCGGCAGCGCACCGTCCTTCTGGTGGGGATCGTGGTCCTGCTGGCCGCCCTCGTCCTCGCCGTCGTGCTGGCCTCTGTCCTGACTCGCGGAAAGCAAGAGGTCCGTCCCAAAATGCTGAAGTGGAAGGACAGAGGCACCACTAAGAATCTGCAAGAAGTCATCCTGGGAAGATGCTACAGCCACGTCATGGCGCGGTACCCTCAGCTGGGGTGAGTAGTGGTCTCGGTCGTGAATCAGGTGTGTAAAGTGAACAGAAGAGAGCTGTCTCTAACCTCCACCCGGCCGTGTCCCCTAGGTTTGCAGTGGCAGAGAGAAATCAGGGGAGTAAGATCTCTCTTTTGTAGCAAAATGTACAAACTCAGACAGCAACTGTGGGTGCCCGAGTGGTGGCGGCTTTTTAAGGAAACTGCCTGCAGAACCAGTGTAACTAATACTAATCCTAGGTCAAAACTCAATCATAAATGCATTTTGCAACTTCCTTAAAGCCATCTAAAATAAAAGCTGGATTCTAACAGGTTTGAGTACGGGGAGGTGAAGGCAATTCACTATAAAGCCAATCTGCCAAAAATGCTGTAACACGTGGCACTGCATTCATGTAACCAAAACCACACAGGAGGGAGGAAAAGGAGAAGGTTTGGCACAGATTTATAGGATGGGCAAAGATGTTAGAAAAGCCTTGAGAAATATCTTGGGGTTATCCAAAACAGATGTTTTTAGCATGTGGGTAAGACTTCGCGATGAGCACAGACAGCTTGCACGGAGAAGTACAGATGGATCACAGTGCCAGCACAGCAGTCCCAGGCAAAACCTTCACCCGGTGGTGGTGACCTCTGCTCGGCCCATCGCAGCAGGTAGCGCTGTAACACCCCGAGCAGCCCACCGCTCCTCTGCTGCAGAAGAGGATTCCCTGTGCCCAGGTCTGCAATAGCATATTAGGGCTGAGAACTGATTTTCTGATCCCCTTCGCCGCAGGGAAAGGCGGAGTATGAAATAGGGAGTGCCCTGGGCCCCCCCATGGGTACTGGAGACACCCAGCCCCTCAGGACAAGATCCAGGGCAGCCAGGTTTTCTCAGCACAGACCCAGCCATCACTTCTGTGGCACCAGCCACTCTATTTTGTGTCCTCAGTAAGCCTCTGGCGGATATTTCCATCGTGGTCTTGTCTTCAAAAAGACGATTGCCACCTCTTGTTTTTGTGACATTGAGCTGATAAAAACAAAGCTGTTCATAGTTTGCTTGCATTTGGACTTCTCTTGGCCTCAGATGTCCGGTGCTGTATGAAAAAGCTGACTTGCAGCATTTGAAGGGAAATCATGGCCTGAGCGTGCAGAGATTTAAGTGCATGCTTTACATTAAACACATAGGTGGGTTTAGTGAAGGGAAGGGGGTTTCTTTTACGAATAAAATTAAAAAGCTCCTGAAGCTTTTGCAAAATCATGTGCATGTTTCTAAAAGCACACATATTTAAATCTGAAATTATTTTGAAGCCTAATGACCTTTATTACTTTTGCTTGTTTCATTCATATTGGGATGCTGAAAATGTAAAAAACACTTTTGTGTGACTAAGTTTCCAGCCAATGTCATGTACGTTTTCATTCACAACACAGTCTGAATCTGACCTGGGAATAATTTCTTTAAGCAGTTCTTTCAAGGACACTTTTTAAAAAAATCACAAGCCCATGATCATAAGCTTTCTAAAAAGGTTGTTTTTACAAGGCATAACATTTTGTGCTATTCTTAATCCAACAGTGTTTAATAGCTTCATGGCTGTGAGCTCACTTTCTTTCAGATGAAATGACTTCTGTATAGCAGGACCCTTTTTGTTTTATTTTATTTAAAAGACAAATTTATCCGAGACAGAGAGGACTGAAAAAGGAAAAATATGCTCGTTTACGTACACCTGAAATGTTCAGGACGTTCCTGAACAGGGAATTAAATGTAGGTGCTTTTCTGGGAATACAACCTGAGATTCCTCGTTTCTGATCCTGCTGAGCTCGGTGCAGTTTGTCCTGTAACCAACCGCTTCTGTCGCTGGCACTTTCTGATAAAGCGGCTGCCTTTAGGACACATCAGAGAACCCCATATCTTTCATTCCGCGCTCTTTCATCATTAATGTAGGCCTTGGATGTTGCATTGCGTGACATCTTTGGTGCACTTAATCAAAGAAAAGGAGTAGGAACAGAGAACTGCAGAAACTCGAGCAAGCTTATGAACTGAGCAAGCTGTGTCCTATAGTCAGTTAGGGCTTTTGTTGCCACTACTCCCACCCTGGGAACCTCGCTGCCTTGGTTAGAAATCTTATAATCTCCTCATAAATTTGTCCATAGTCTGTTCTTGCCCTTTTAATCTTATGCCAACATGCGCATTTGTTTAGAAAGCTCTGCTTTTAGTAAACTCATGGACATTTCCTCATATTTTTACTTTTTTATATCAGAGCCATTAAGTTCCATCTGTGACAATATTTTCTTTTTTTTTTTTAAATAGCAACCTGTTCTACTGCAGTTGTTAGTGTGACTGTTTACTACATTTTGGAGTGCCATATTTCAAATCGAAATAGCTGGCTGGTTTTCAAAAGAAGAGGGATTGTTGTCATACGAATATGGACTTTATAGCGTTTCTAGATGTCACACATGGATTTAACAGGGGCCACAAATCTACAGCCCCCATTTAGCTCTGCTTTTGCAACTGCACGCTATAAATCATGTGAGAAGGCCATGGACGTGCTAATGTACACCTTCACGATCACGGCTGCTTTAATCCTAGAGGATACCTCCTCGCACTCTCCCTCATCTTACTGAAGCCCTGGACACTGTACACAGTCAGCACACGCTGTTCATGCTCTTGTCTTTTCCGATGTGAACTGTGGGCTGAACCCAAACCCAGTGAGGCCCCTGGAAAGACTGCTGCTGTCTGCAGTCGAGTTTTGTAAGCACCTCGTGCAATCAGATTTTATCCTGTTGATTCGCTTATTCTCCAAAATCATCAAAACGTTCAGGCGCTGTATTGAACTTGCTCGCTAAAGAACAATTCTCAGGTACTGTATGCAGCACCTGCTGGTAATAATTTTGTTTAACTGCCTGCGTGCAATACAATCCTTGGTTTTATTTCTGCTGCTGGCTGGCTGACTCTTACCATTTGTACATATACAGTTTCCTCAGTTAGTCTTCCTGCATAGAACTGTCATTGTGCCAAAGTTGAGGAGAAACAAACAGGGAATACCAAATGCTTCAAATAACGCATTTGCAATATTAGCCTCATTTTTAGGAAAAGATGCGGGTGGTATAGCAGCAGGCTTTAAGGGTTTCGTTCCCTGCACACACAGTTGTACATCTAGATACACACATTGAAGAGTAGTATTTCTTTTTGGCTTCCCTGGAAAATACTGGCTGCTGCCAGAAGACAGAGCTAAAGCAATAGTTTGTCACAGCTCAATAGTTGTTTTTTTTTCAACATTAACAAAAGCCACAAGTTCTGCTTTCACTAGTCTTGCAAAAATCCCGCGGTCATCAACCATGGCCATTGGTATGTATTGTAGTTTTGTCTGAATAAAGGCAAAAGGCAGTTTGGACTGAAGGAAGGATTTGACCTCAAATTGTTTCATCTCCTCTTTCCCAGTAATACGGACTCCCTCTTGTGGCTAGCAAAACACTCGCAATTCTCATACTCCAGGTCTCATGCAATACAAATTTAAGTTTACAAGAATTTATCCCTGGTATAATCAGAGGAGAGAAGCGTGATGGGGTATGCGGAGCTGCACACTCAGCAGCACCAGGCTTATGCAGGGCCAGGTCGGTGCCAGATCATTCAGAAGATCAGTGCTGATCAAGACCATTTGTGGCGACCTGATAATTTACCCATCACTCAGAGGATGTGGTTTGTGATGGTTTTGCACCTTGATGCCTGCTGGGGGAGAACAGGTACTAACAGATGTAGCATGAAACCTGTTGATATGAAGTTAACCAGTTTATTTTTCCCCTTCACCATATTTGGATTGGCAGGCTGAGGTCAGATATGATCGGCACTTTGTGACCTGGGGAAGGAGAGGGGAAGAAACACCTAGAAGGAGGTCATAGTCACTGATCCTCAAAACACAGACAATGCTGCTTTTTCAATCTAGAAATAAACTCATCTTACATTTGCAGCTCAAGAGATTTTTCATTCCCAGATAATGACTACTCCCCACTCAGATCTGCAGTCACTTCTCAGTCTCTGATTCACCCAAGCTAAACCAAGTTTGCAAGGACCTACTATTTAAAAATGGCTGTGGTGGGCTGACCCTGGCTGGATGCCAGGAGCCCACCAAAGCCGCTCTATCACTGCCCTCCTCAGCTGGGCAGGGGAGAGAAAATATGACAAAAGGCTTGTGGGTCGAGATAAGGACAGGGAGAGATCACTCACCAGTTACAGTCACGGGCAAAACAGACTCGACTTGGGGAAATTAGTTTAATTTATTACCAATCAATTCAGAGCAGGATAATGAGAAATAAAACCAAATCTTAAAACACCTTCCCCCCGCCCCTCCCTTCTTCCCGGGCTCAACTTCACTCCC
>NW_008824806.1:5047726-5047931 GCF_000699105.1 Pygoscelis adeliae | reverse complement strand
TCCAGGGATGGTGACTCAACCACTTCCCTGGGCAGCCTGTTCCAATGTTTAACTACTCTTTCAGTAAAGAAATTTTTCCTCACATCCAATCTAAACCTCCCCTGGCGCAACTTGAGGCCATTTCCTTTCGTCCTTTCGCCAGTTACTTGGGAGAAGAGACCAACACCCACCTCACTACAGCCTCCTTTCAGGTAGTTGTAGAGAG
>NW_008824806.1:5039815-5047382 GCF_000699105.1 Pygoscelis adeliae | reverse complement strand
CCAGCCACTCTTCCCCAAGCCTGTAGTGTTGCATGGGGTTGTTGTGGCCGAAGTGCAGGACCCGGCACTTGGCCTTGTTGAACCTCATACAGTTGGCCTCGGCCCATCGATCCAGCCTGTCCAGGTCCCTCTGCAGAGCCTTCCTACCCTCGAGCAGATCAACACTCCTGCCCAACTTGGTGTTGTCTGCAAACTTACTGAGGGTGCACTCGATCCCAAGAGTGGATCCCAAGAGAGGCTTCTCACAGACTGTAGCCCCCCGCTACCAAAACCTTGCCATGCAAACCCAGCTTATTTTTTGTCTAACCTCTGCCAGTGAGAGAGCACCAAGGGTGCAGACAGGGAGCCACTTCAGTAACGTGTGTGACTCTCCAGGCCCAACAATCTTACTGTGTCTGACTAAGCAGTGCAGAAACTCGGTGATGAAGATGCAAAGCATAGAACTTCAATACGTTTTTCATGCAGTGTTGTGTGGACACACAAGATGTATTTCCCCCTTAAATAAAATTGGATCAACTAATGTTTTTATAGTTAGTAGCAAATTCCTGTTATAACAAATTTTAACAGTCTATAATTCCATTAAATTTAGTAAAAGTTGGTACACGTCCAGGAGAGCTTTGTCTTCTGACTGCATGATCATGAATGCATTTTGCCTTTCCATTCCTTTGTAGCCTGTGGAGATGGAGATACATTTTGTCAAAAAGAACATATGGAACATGATTTTGTGTGAGATACTACAGCATTTGCAGCACAATTTCTTCCAGAAAGAAATCTGGAAGATTTGTTGTGTGCTTACTTTTGCATTTTGCCTTTGTGCTTTTCTAGGCATTTTTAATTTAATTATTTCCTTGTATTTGTTCACTGATTGTTACCACTTTCACATCAAGCATGGCACTGAACAACAGCCATGATTTGATTCAGCGTCACAAAAATCTTAGCTTTATTTTATATAACCATGATATTATACTGAAACTTAGCTGAGATTTGTTTTTTCATAAAGAAAATATGCCTTACATAAGAGAAACCTTTACTGAATCACAGTCTTCTGAAGAGTACAGGTTACTACCTAATTGCAATGCATTAGCACCCTGTTAGAGTTAGGGTCTGCACTGCAGACTTCTAAAGCTTCTCAATTTAATATACATCAAACTGCAAAGGATTTAGCTTTTCTTTATTTTTAAAAATACGCTTTCTAAAAAACTGGAATTGTTACCATTGTTGTGCCATTTCTTTTGGTTCCAGAGCAAACAAACGGCTTCATTTGCACTATTTGTGGAAAAGGACACGGGGTCCTGGTGGACAAGCTGAACATGAGCCACCAGTGTGCCCTTGTGGCAAAGGCCAATGGTGTCTTGGGGTGCATGAGGAGGAGTGATGGCAGCAGGTGGAAGGAGGTGATCCTTCCCCTCTGCTCAGCGCTGGAGAGACACATCTGGAGTGCTGTGTCCAGTTCTAGGCTCCCCAGTACAAGGGAGTCAGGGACATACTTGGAACACGTCTAGTGAAGGATCATGAAGATGATCCTATGTGTTTGACATACAGGGAGAGGCTGAGAGAGCTGAGACTGTCCAGCCTGGAGAAGAGAAGGCTCAGGGGAATCTTATCAGTGTGTATAAATACCTGATGGGGGGAGTAAAGAAGAGAGAGACAGGCTTTTCTCAGTGGTATCCAGTTGCAGGACAGGAGGCAATGGGCACTAATTAAAATACAGGAAATTCCATTTAAACATAAGACAAAAAACCTTTTTTTTTACTGTGAGGGTGATCAAAGAGTGGAACAGGTTTCCTGGAGAGTTTGTGGAGGCTCCATCCTTGGAGATACTCAAAATCAGACTGGACACGGCCCTGAGCAACCTTCTCTGAGTCAGGGATTGGACTACACGATCTCCAGAGGTGCCTTGCTATTCTTCTGTTTCTTAGAAAATGCTTTTAGACTTGCAAGAGGTCCACTGGGTAACTAGGACAAACAGTGATGCAGAAAAGTTTTGGCTCATCTGTAGCGGTGTCACGGTTTAACCTGGGCAACTAAGCTATTCTCGTGCTAAATCCAAAACACAGCACTATCCCAGCTACTAGGAAAAAAATTACCCCAGCTGAAACCAGGACAAGTGGCAATGGTGTTGATATCTGTTGCCACTTTTGGTTTGTCTCTCAGTATTAAGATGGGCACTGTATCATCGTAATAACACACTGCTTATTAAAATGCCCAGGTCAGAACATTTGTTACAATACTTCAGGGTATGCTCTTAATATTCCCCTCCCTATTTCATATGCCAATGTGTTGACTTTAATACCTTTTCTGTGTTAGCCTTTCTTATGTGAAACATGCACAGCTCTGTTTTTCATTTCTTCTGTCCTTCAATATTTATAACAAGGTCTTCTTCTACAATTGTTTTCCCCTAACTTGTATATGAGTGACTTTGACTGTTCTTGTAATGTCTTGGTAACTAAGATATAATCATTATAAACGTTAACAATTGTTTGAGTCTTACTTAAAGGTACACTTCCATTGAAATATGCTGTACTGAGCTTTAACAGGAAACTAGAATATAATATTTAGTAGGCACAAATGGACAGTTATTAGCACTTTAGGATTTAGAGGTAGGGTTACTGGTTCTATAGTTGGTCCTTCAAATCAGTCCTCATGCTGTTTAAGGCTAGTTCCCATAACTCTTCTGGGCTGTAAGGTAGGGCTCCATTTGGGTTTTATTGTCATCTGTTTTTAGAGGATGTTCATTAGAAAGAATTGATTTTCTCTTTAGCAAGAGGCAAGTTCATATGGCAGTGGGTAGCTATCATTTATTTGTCCTTGAGGTAATTAATCACCAACATATTTATTTCTGCTCTTCTGGAGTATAAACATCAATGCTAGACTGTGAAAGGCCATCCAATTCTGTGCAAAGCTCATACTCAGTTCTGCGCAGAAAATTTACCCTCCCAGGCTGTAACTCCGCTGACAACAGCAACCCAAAGTCTGAGAGTGTCCTGCAAATTTGAGGGAGAGATGTCAAAAGATGCATTGTCTTTCCTCCATGGCCAACATCAATGTACTTCTGAGGCACAGAAATGCTGTTAAGATCTGAATTTATCTCTCGCTTTGGCAGCTATATGTCAACTCATCTGTCTGTTGTCTATACTGAGTTATAATCATATAAAATTTGTTATTAAATGACTATATATTTCTCATATACTCAAACTTCTTACGTTTATTTAACAGTGGTTAGATATTTAATGGTTCTTACTGCAAGATTCTGTAGGATTTCAAATAATTTTTCACATTTGGGTTAGCCTACACATACTGCATCATGACTTTCCCACCGTCATATATTCAAATCTCCTTGCAGTGAAAGTCTCCTTTGGTTTTAACCTTTGCTTATCATAGGGATAGGAGAAATAGATCCTTTTTCCCTCTAGGGTCAAATGAAAATCTCCCTCAAGTGTCCAAGGCTAAAAACAGATGCTAAAGATGAAGTCTATCTTCCCAGGAGATGACACCAAAACAAGGTAGTAGCAAGGAGCTCACTCACAGTCGTACTAAATCTCCGATCTATTCCCTTGTCCTTGTCCTGCTGACACATGCCACCCTTGAAGCAGGGACTTCTCCTGACGTACTGCATTTATGCCACATCCCAGCAGTTTTAGTTCTATAAAAAACCCCAATGTACTGCAAATTCATGTTATGGGGAAAAAAAAAATCTGCAGCTGCATTAAGCCATTGAGTGTTTCCTTGCTATAGCGTACTTTTATTTGGATCATTTTTATAGAAACGTTTTTCCAAGTTTAATATTAAAATAAATTTTTGTAAAAATTAAAAATAAAACAATACTAAAAATACACTTTCTAATCAAGGGGTAAGATGCCAGCTTAAATTTGTTCCCTCTATATCTGTTGGTGACATGGCCCTCACTTTGCTTAAACTGTAAAGCAACTATGACCCTCTGTCAAAACGCAGTCCAGGTGAGACTCCTGCCCTTCTAGAGGCTGCGTCCCACTTATAGAGCATCGCTGAAAACACCATCTGCTTAAGCAGCTTGTTTTTTCACCCAGGAAAGCTGAAATCCAGCCAGCAAAAAAATCTGCTTATGTAGATGAACTCTTCACTGGTTGATAGCTGCCAGCTCCTGGCTCAACCCTTCCCAGAAGGGTGATAAGGCTTAGTGTTGTCCCGGAGCACCGATTCCCAACTCATATAAAATACTCTAGGAGCTATAAACCAAAGCCACAAGTACACCTGCCCTTAAATCCTTCTCATTCCTGCCAAAGGGGAAGGGCTGGTGTGACGAGGAGCTATCATTTGTTCCAGGTCATTCCTCGTACACAAATATACACAGCCCTGAGGTGCACCCAGCAGAAATCTCACCTTGTAGTTCTTTGTCCAGACCTCCAGACTCACCACCTCTGCCGGGGGAATTTAATTGCTCTGCCTACAGGCAACCTTTCCAGAAGTCATCTTTCTCTGAGGCAGAGTTTTGGATCTCTGCCTCTATCCCCAGTCAGTTCCTCCAACGCTTTCTTTACTGGCTTTTGAACTATTTAATTAGCAGAGAGCAATACTTACAAAATCAAGCTGCCAAAAAAATCAAGTATGTCATTCTCATATTAAAAAAGTCAGTTACCATAAATGTTACGGTGGCAGACATTTTGCAATAATTAAACTAAGTGGGTAGTGAGAGGCTAGTGCTCATTGAAGACGTTGAGATTGACAGCTCTGCCATGATTTTTTTCCTTCATCCTTTCCCTTGCTAATTTTCCCCCTTTCTATTATCCTAATGCTAAAAGCAGCAGACAGTAGTCTCCTCAAATCCTCAGCAATGACAGCATATTGGCTGATGTCTCTTAATTCACATTTCTCTGATTTTTAGCACAAAGATATCTGATGGGAGATTTTAGGTGCTAGAATAATAGGAGCGAAGCTGATCTGTTGTATGCACATACCCATTTTCCGACTCAGTGGTCTGAAGGTGGGTCGGGCTGTCACCTGGCATGAAGAACCGCACACCTTTGGGGTTGATCTCAGTTGCTGCTCCTGAGAAGTCCCTTCTCCCGCGTGATGGCAGTGTTCTCCTTGCCTTCAGCACCTCGCACCCGCTGCTCAAGTTGACTGCAGAGAAGTCCAACCACAGCTGCCTGGGCTGGGCTGGACTTGGCAGCGGCTCCAAAAAAGCTACTCCAAAGCAGCAGTGAGACACGGCAAGGCTGGAAGAAGGGAAGGGGCAGCAGAAGAAAAACCAGAAATATTTAGGGCAAAAAAGGTAGCAAAAGGATCCTGGGTTACAGAGAGCTTCCTCTCAACACAGGCATGAAGGTTATTGTTCATTGCATAATTTTTGACAACATAGGGACATAGCTACTCATAAGCTCACGTGAAAAAACCAAATTGAATATGGATGTGTAAATTGCACTGCTGTCTACAGCCATCACCGTTTGCCTAAAAGAGGGAGATAAACTGACACACAGGCAAAAATGGGCCTGTTAGATGGAGAAATAGTGCTACACCATTTAGGCCCTTTGATATGCATTCCCCTTCTGAAAAGTCTGGACTTTTACAGGTAAGACTATGCCTTAGACTCCCAGCGGAGTGTGAATTGGTCTTATGCCTTTAAGGAGCTTTGTTATAACCACAAACTTCTCACTGACTTTTCAAAGAGCCAGATTTCTGAGTGCTTAGGTGCATATCTTCATTACTGTTTTTGGCTAATGGTGGTAGCAAATGAGAAGGATTTTCTTATACAAATTGCAGCTGTGCGTGAGGTTTGATCCCTGCACAGGCCAGTTACATAAAGGTCTCAGGGGACTGCTTCCAGCTCCAACTTCAGAGCCTCACCACAGAGCCACAGTTAAAATCTCAGTGTGGCCTGAAGACATTGACATGTTTTAGAAAGAAAACTTGGGACCTTGGAAAAGCTGCTATTGATTGCAGGGGAGACCATGTCTCACCAGGGAAGTGTCTCTGCCTGGTAGAGTGATTTGAACAATATGGGCGGAGTTGATTGAGTTCTCCAAGACAAAGTCTGAAAGTCATTATTCACTTGTAAATTTAAAATGGGTCCCATACTTGAAGCATCTCTCTCAAATTTTTGAGTAAAAAACTAGAGGCAACACAGCCCAAGGAAACACCGCCCTTCTTAAGATGTTTTTAGCATCCAATGTCAGTCCACTGCTGAACTGAAAGCAAGACATGGTTCATGGCGTAACTGAAATCAGCAGGGATGAAATTTATCCTTGATATTATACCAATTACATCAATTTCAATTGAGGATGAATTTGCTCCATCATGTCCAGTTAAAGAAAAAAATATAAAATTACAAAGTAAAGAAAAGAAAAGATCTATATTAATAGTGATTTCCCAGGTAGCTCAATGCCATCCCATTCCTTTAAGTGAAAGGATACTCTGTCAAGGTTAGCCAGACCAGTGTACTGACATGCAAGAGATAATGATGCAGAAGCTGTCCATTTTTCTAATATGCACATTAAAGTTTGGCTGCTAGGATAGCTGCTAATGGAAATATTCTTGGCCCCAGCTTCCGTTTGATAGATTAATGTGATATTCATATAAAAGGTAAATGGATAGAAATACTCAAATTCACTGGAAAATGCAACTTCCTCCCAAATGTAAGGATACATGCAGGATATACTTTGCGGTATATATAACATTTGGATTTAATAAGGAAATGTAGTTTTAATGGTTTTTTGTATCCCAGCCCTTATTCGATGCTATACTGAGTGCAGGATATAGTCTCTGTCTCCAAAAGGTCACAAGGCAAGTTCTGCAATCCTCGCTTTCCAGAGAAAGGGTTGCAGGTTCAGTGCTTGGGTTTACAGCAGGTTTCACAGTGTTCCTTCTAAGTCTGTTAGTCATTATTTCACAGTTACCAGCATTTCCCAAACTCTACTAATAAAAAAAAAGGTTTGAAAAAATTAAACATAAAATTATGGTGTATTTATTTTACATGTCGCTGAATTGGGATTAAATATTTCAGATTCTTTAGTAGAATAAAAGGCCTTAAATATTTCAGCACAAACAAAGTTAGCCTCAAAGGAAGAAATCCATTACGCATAAAGATATGATATTTGCAGATACAATGCAGAATTAATATGCAACCCAAAACATACAAACAAAAACCAGAGAAGGAGAGCACATGAGCCCTGCAGCAGTGTTGTAGATAAGCGTATTCACCATGGACTCCTGAGTCTGAATTAGATAAATTTAATTAACAGTTAGACTGGTGATCTCTTTCGGACCCTTCCTTTCTTTTGTAAACCAAGAAAGAAAACAAAATGAGTCCATTCTGTGACTGAGAACTTGCCAGTGAGAAGTTGGGAGCAGCCTTAAGAGGACAGTTTGTTTCTCAGGCATTTTTTGGCAAGGCAGATGTGCTTGTTTCAACCTGAAACTGTTCTTGATGGAATTTTTAGCATAGCAAGTGCCAGCAAACTTCTCATATTGTTTTCAGGGGGCCCAGAGCTACAGGAGGCCTCTGCCCTTACCTCTGCTCAGTGTGAGTTAAATGCTGCACACCAGACAAATATTTTATTGCTGTGCTGGAAAAAGGGACAGGTGAAACTTT
>NW_008824806.1:5036703-5039763 GCF_000699105.1 Pygoscelis adeliae | reverse complement strand
GCATGTCTTCCTGGAACTAGAATTAACAAGTCCTAAAGTGTTCTCGCTGCTTATTTTTTCATATATCAACCAAAATCACAGTTCTATGTGACTGGTAATCTCCCTGAGATGTGAGGCAAAACCTGTATTTCATATCAGAGAAATAGCTTTCCAATGGCAAATCAATGAATTATTTTTATTCAGTTGTAAAAATATACATGTTGATAGGTGAGGACAGCAAAAATGAAATAATGTTTAGCTTTTGTATGTATTTTTTTACATTGAAAATCTGTATTTTGATTTCTAAAACAATGCTGAAATGGCCTAGTTTCTATAAAAGCCCATCTTCATGCCTTATCATTCTTCTGTGTAGTACAACTAAAAGTATCACACTGATTACCAGCTGTAGAAGAGCTTCCCCCATTTGAAGGCTAAGCCCTACCATTTCTATGACATTAAACATACAGTTTTGCTCAGCTCTGCCAGGTCTGTGGGTAAAGTCTCTTCTCTCAGGTGAGAGTGACATCCATGCACATCATCAAGTGCTGAGCTTGGTGTCTTGAAACGCTAGAAAACTGATGCTTTGAATTTGTGACTCAGCAAGCTGTCTCGGCAGGGTTGTGAATCGCCTGGATGGTTGTTGCTTTGTGCTTCTCATGGCCGTGACTTGAGTCCAGCAGCAGAAATGCTTTGTACTGTGTCTGTCACTTACCTCGCTGCTTTGGAAATAAAAACCCAGGTTTTTCTTATGACTCCTTGAAAAATATTTTGTCTTCTGAGACCAAGCTTAAAAACTTTGCAATATGAAAGGATAAATGACCAGGTAACCAGCTGTCACCTGTGGCTGTTAACGCTGTTACATATCACAGATTTCAGGAGTAGCTTAAAAAAAAAAAAAGTCCTGCCAGGACAAATCATTTGACAGATTACAAAGTGTGAGCCATATAAATGCCTGTGAGATGTACCAGTGCTTACAGCCAAGCCCTACAAATTCTCTTTACGATACCGTTGACTGTGCAAAGCAAAGGGGACAGATGCCTATTCTGTAATGTCACCCCTCAATCAGCAGGAGCCCTCTCTTTTGGCTGATTCAGCGTGGTCATGTTGCAATCCTATGTGGCGGGGAGAGGTATTTACAACTTCCCAACCCCTAAATGAAGTACCAAAGTTGGGAGGATGGTCTCTGTGGGTTACTTACACAGTTTGTAGCCAGAGACAGGCTCCTCCAAGAGAAAACTCAATACACCCAAGTTAAAGTCTGCTATGTAAAATATGTGAATACTCCCTGACATGACAGTGCAAGAGCAAAGCAATAACTGTGCTCCCTAGAGCTTCTGCAGTTTGGCTTCTTATTTCTACAGTGACTGTAACTGAAAGTGCCTTTAGGCTCCTGAATAAAAGACAGTAGCCCAGTAAAAAATAATCATTTACTTACCTGGAGGTAAAGTTGGTTCATATAAACAAGAGGTGTGGTCCCTAACACAGCTGGGGCTCCCGCTGTAACAGACTGGCATGGTAAGAAATGAAATTCGGCATGTGGCCAGAACTGCCCCGGTCGGCCATACGGCTGGAGGCCCTCCAGGCTGACCTGCCTTGTCCCTGCCCCCAGGCCCTGTCCGCATTTCAGATGGCAGTGGCAATACCCAAGCTTGTTTTAAATCAGCAAGGTCAGGCTGCGGGATATCTGCAGCCCAGGTAGAACTCTGCAGAGTAACGTACTTGGCTGCCCCAAGAGTGAGAGATGAGGACATATTCACCATAGACCCTTCACAGAGGAGGACTGGAAGAAGCTGGGGCATGGAAACCTGCTGTAGTAACCACCTTGGTGGCATGACCTCCCCGTAACCAATATCATATATAATGCTAAGTTAGATTTGTTACTGCATAAATAAAAGCGGAAGGAAGGCCAGGGACATCTTGCCGTGGATTGCCCGGTCCTTCCTGGTATGATACTGGCCCAAGCCCCTGTAGTGTGTTTGATAGAGGCATTTCCTCTGGTACGTCGTGCTGTCAGGTGCTGTCACTTTCTTCTGAACACAGACAAAGTCTGGCCTCCTCTTTGTGTGATGTTTATTTTCCATAAGGCTTAGGAAGGGAAGGAAGAGAGTTCGTGTCCAGACAGCAAGGAAACAGCCAGGAGCTGACAAGTGGTTCTGGGTCCTGCAGCTTAGACATGGCTCATGTAATACAAACAGCTTAACTCTCTGCACTCCAGTTTGCCCCTCTGATGCTCACATGGGCACTCGGTAGAAATCGTGATCAGGATCAGTAGTAGGAATGAGATCACACAACTGTAGGGGAGATTAATTTGAAAATGTTTGGAAATCTTCAATGAATTACTACTGTTTTTCTTAATCCCTTTAGGACTATTTTTAAGACTAATCAAATTCCACATCCTACATGTTACCCGAGTACCAACTGGTAACAAAGCCTGCAGCTATGTGTCTGTCACGTACTAATTGATCAGTGCTATTTTTATAGTGCTCTGAAGGCATTAGTTTCTTCACGCAAGACAAAGTCCATTCTTCAAATGGCTTTTAGTGGGAACACACTGGGAAATGATTGCAAACAGTGAAGAAAGAGTGGATGAGTCAAAGACAGTCAGTATAACTCTATTCAGACATGCAGACAGCAGGATAATGCAGTCAGCGTTTTAAATTTACATAAAAATAGGGAAGAGAAGGATGCAGAATCACTGCATTACTGTCACTGCTGTAATGAGAGGGGCAGGCTTTCCACATGGGCCTGAAACTACAGGAGCATAAAGAGGAAGGGAGGTGCACCCATGGGGGACAGCCTTGAAAACACATACTAGACAGACAATAATTATGAATTAGCTTAATGCAAAGTTTTCATTCATGACCTCAAGTACAGGAAAACAAATGTCCTGAGCTGTCTGTCCTGGTTTTGGCAGGGATAGAGTTAATTTCCTTCCTAGTAGCTGGTACAGTGCTGTGTTTTGGATTTAGGATGAGAACAATGTTGATAACACATTGATGTTTTCAGTTGTTGCTAGGTAGTGTTTATACTAGTCAAGAACTTTCCAACTTCCCATGCTCTACCGACTGAGAAGGCTGGAGG
>NW_008824806.1:5007782-5036186 GCF_000699105.1 Pygoscelis adeliae | reverse complement strand
GATATTCCACACCGTATGACGTCATGCTCAGTATATAAAGCTGGGGGAAGAAGAAGGAAGGGGGGACATTCGGCGTGATGGCATTTGTCTTCCCAATAACCGTTACGCGTGATGGAGCCCTGCTTTCCTGGAGATGGCTGAACACCTGCCTGCCCATGGGAAGGAGTGAATGAATTCCTTGGTTTGCTTTGCTTGCGTGCGCGGCTTTTGCTTTACCTATTAAACTGCCTTTATCTCAATCCATGAGTTTTCTCACTTTTACTCTTCTGATTCTCTCCTCGGTCCCACCGGGGGGGGGAATGAGTGAGCAGCTGTGTGGGGCTTAGCTGCTGGCTGGGGTTAAACCTCGACACCGTCCCAAATGTTATTGTATGCTGCAGCCTCAGGAAGGGAGCATGGCACTGCTTCAGTACAGAGATACGATTGCTCGCCTGCACTGTGCAACAGACTTCCTCTTGGTAGTACAAAAGGAGCCCTGCTTCTGCCAGCAGAGGGGTGCTTTATTTCCTAGACTGATGAAGCAGCATCTTAAGAAACAAGAGTAGGCTATGGTGATAGGGTTGTGTCATGGCATGAAGCAGTTCCCCCCATGTAAATTTAGTAGAATTCCTCTGACTCATGCCAGTGAGAGCAAAAGGGCCAGAACCTGTAACGTGGTGGAGGATCAGAAGGAGACTGAAAAAAAACACTGGAGACCAAGCACCTGATCTGGATCTTGGTTATACGTGTGGAAATGAGCTGTGGCTCCAGCAAACTCAATAGCTGCAAATTAGTGCATAAATGAAAATAATATCAGGTCCAAAACAGCCAGATCCCTGCTTTTGTTTTAGATAAAATTATAGGTATTATTTCTCTAGGGTTGAACGCTCCACAGGGAGACACATGGGCATATTTTTGGCTCACTGTACCTGAGGAGGCAGTATCCTTCAGCCATACTTTTAAAATGTACAAGCTATAGTCTGCTTTGCATCTCATGATTTGGTATGAATAATCAAGAAATTTGATCTGGTTATGTGATATCAGCACTGCTCTTTCTAAGGGACAAAAACACAGAGGACATTCAGATATTGCAATAATCAGTAATTTAAAATGCGGGAGAGAGAGAAAGATGTTTTAGAACTTCTCATTCCTCAGTTTATACTTAATCTGCTGAAGATAGTCTGCTTTTGTAATGGCTAATGTATTTTGGTGCCCAAGCATCGTCAGAACTCTTTTAAAATCTGATCCATAGTGTTTGACCATAAGAGAAGAAGATCCTTTCACAGCCATAAATACTCATAAATACTAATTATGTTTTAATCTTTCGGCAGAGATAAGGATTGCCTAAAAATATGGGAATCATTAAAACATGCATTCATTTACAAGAATCCCTGTAATATTACATCAGAAGATTATCAGCCTTTAATGGAGTTAGCGAGTCATCCTATACCCTGTAACAAGGTAACAGTACAACGCATGGTGGGCTGCGTAAGTAGGATTGTTGTGGGACAGCATGTCTGTGCAGTGCTCTGAGTGATGGGATCTTGTCCCTAAAGATTGTGAGGGTCTGTAGGTCAACGAGGATGATATTTTGCTCTTGCGCTTACTGCAATAGTCCTGCAGTTATCACTTTTGGAGCCCAGTAACCCTCTTCATTCTCTACCGCTGGAAATCATCCCTGTGTAAGGCTTGTCTCAAACCTCCGTACCGGGGTCGTCCTGATGAAGTGACGGATATGTCCCTGTTCCCTGAGCATACGGCTCTCTGTAAGGATCATGCGATCATGCTGTTAGAGGGACACTGCTTCCAAAAAGCTAGTCTTCCACGTGCACTTCAAAAGCACGCAACAAATTAGGTATATATCCTATGAGAACTAGTCAAAACGTTTCTTTTAAAATGCTTTACAGGCTGAACACATCCATTTCCACAAAACATAATCACCCAAAAAGATTTTGGAAATGGGAGCATGGGCTGCAGAAATAAGAACTGACCCACTAAGGTGAACTTGCAGCATTTCAGTAAAAACTAAAACTCCTTCATTATCATGAAAACTTTTTTTTTTCTCTAGGAAAATTTCCTGACTAGCTCTAGTATAAGTATCACTTATTAGACGTTGTACCTTATTTCACAGTCACTGTTTTGGAGCAAGACAAGTGACCTCGCTCATCGTTATACAAAATCCAATCAAAATTTCCTTACCTTGGAGGACACCTTGTTGGGTTATATGGCTGATAGGGTTTCATGGTGTGGAGACCCCTCTGCCCCAGGTAATAAGTCCTATTTTTTGCAAAACTAGAATTCCAGATTATTCTTTTATCTTGTATATCTAGACCTAAACACAATCCTTTTCACATATTCTTTTCTTGTAATTTAGTTTAAAACCTTAACTGTATTTCTGTCCCATGTTATGGAAGACTGAAAATAATACTTAGTTCTCGGGTTAATTTACAAAACACAACTTTGGCTGTTACTAAAATACCAAGTTGCTGCTTGGACTAATGGTCACATCTAGCCCTCTTTCTCTAGATTACTCGCTTCCTTCCTGTGACTTCTATGGGACAAATTGCAAAACAAGAATGCCATTCAAAAAGGTCCTGGCCATAGGCCAGTCAAAGTGGCGGGGGCAGCATGTAGGTACCCTGGGGTTATTGCTGCCTGCATGACTCCTGGGTTGGTGCTTAAGGCTAGCAACATCTAAACTGGGCTGGAATTACTGAAAATGTTGGGCAAAGTTTAATTTTTCAATGCAGTTGGACAGTATTTGTCAAGAGCCAACCTGTTTCTCACATTTAGGACTACATGTTTTCCCTTCTCAGTTTTCTGAGAATTATTTGCATACAGGGCCTGCAGCTGCCTCCCTGAAACGTGTGTGAGCAAACAGGAAGCCCTTTGAACACACATGCAAATTCCTTTTCCTCTTAGAGCCCTTTCCTCATGTAGCCTTCTTGCTTTGGTAGGGGGCAAATCTTTTTGCCATCATTAATCAGCTCTCAAAGCCATATAAATATTGTAACAATATTCATTCTAACCTTAGCTATTCTATAAATGTATTTATTTTCAGGAATCAACTATGAATCTTGTCCAAAACGAAGTGAATGTGAGAGCAACCCTAGCTCTGTATTCTGGAAAATGGCATCCAAGATGGTAAGATCTAGAATAAATCTCCCCAAATCCAAGAATGTTGAAAGGCACTAAGTTCCTGACACTGCCAAAAATGTGAGTTTGCAGATTGGACTCAAAACATGGAATAGTAAAAGTTCACATGAGCTTTAGCTTCAGGTACTAAAAATCATGGCATTGGAAATTTGTATTTCCAAGGTCTCATATTTTATGTACAACATTTAATGTCACTGTAGTTTGGGCATTCTTATTTGTGGACAGAGACTGCGTGCCAGTGTCTAGAAAAACACTTGGCAGACAGCTGGAGCTTTACAAATAATGCTTACAATAATAGTAATCACCACCGTAATTAAATCACAGGACTGAAATTGCTAACGTAGAATACATTTTAGCATGTTAATGTTGAGAGCAGTGCCCAAACTGGCATAGAAATTTTCCAAGCAGCTGAGAATCCCCTTGCACCTTCCCAGCATAAACCTGAAGAGCACGTCCTCCCACAACAGTATCTGGCAAGGTTCCTATGATGTACCCACCCGTACACACATGCCAACTCCTATCACATGAATGAGACCCTGCTAGTCTGAGTTAAGCAGTTAGCCTGGCTTTGTTGAATCAGCACTTTACAGAAAAAAACTGCCAGAAAAAAAACCGGCTCTCCTGTATCTGTTTAGTTTTACATGTCTCTCAAAACTTCACCCTTGATATGCCTATTAGCAGATGACTGCCCAGGTGGAAAACAAGCATTCCTGTATGCTTCAGCTCTCATGTATGTAAGAAAAAGTCTACTCACTATTAAAAAAATTGTTTTGTGGGTAAACTAGTGTACATAAGTTTTCCAAGCTCAAAACAGTTTCTATGTTCTCATTAATCCCCTCAGTTCCAGAGTCTGGGAGGAATAAACCACCATATAGAGTCAGGCTTGCTCAACTGCAGGCTTTCTAGTTCAAATAAATTTAAGATATACTAAAACTCATGCTTATTACATTAGAAAGTTACACCTAATGAAACTTTCCTGCCACTTCATAGCTCTCGAGATCTGAGTTTGAGCCACATTGTTCAGATGTAAGAGACTTGGAAGATTTGATAAGTACAGTTACCCGTGTTAAGCTTTTTAAAAATTCTTTGTCTTACCAATGGATTATATATTTAATGTGGGTACTTTATGTTGTAACCTTAGTAGTCTTTAAATATTTGGACATGAGTTTTGAAGAATGAAAGAGCAGTGATTACATGATCCAGTAATTTAAAAATCAAATCAAACAAAACTCAGTGATGAGTTTTACTAAAGCCACTGGGGAGAAAAATCCCAAGCCACAAAAGAACACAGAGCATGAGTCACAAGCTAATGAATACACAACGGTTTGCGCATCCTTAAATTAGTGGTACCTCTGTTCTGGCTCATCCTCACTGCCTGAGTTAAAGCAGTCTGAGTTCCAAGTTACTACAGCCCCATCAGACAGCTGTAGCTGCTGGGCCTTTGGAAAGCCCTATAAAAACTGCAAACAGCAGTGACAGCAAAGTTGCTATACCAATTCCATGCAACCTCAGACTGCCAATTCATAGCTGGCTAATGCAGCTTTATCACAGTTTTGCCATAGCCTTTAGAGGCTTTTTTTTTTTTGCACTGACATGTTCTGCAAAAATATTGGCCAGATCCTCAACTTATGTAAGTCAGTTCTGATGACATCAAAGAAGTTACAGTAATTTCTACTAGCCCTGAGTCTGACGTGGCACTGCATGTAGTGTCAGAGTATAATGTCCATTTGTTTTGTGCAGTTTGCAGAAGCAGCATGTGGTGTGGTTCAAGTGATGCTCAATGGATCAGTAGAAGTTGGAGCTTTCAGAAGCAGCAGGTATTTACTCAGCGTGCCACCATCCATGTTTCTGTGGGGCCTGCATGCTGGTGAATGTGTCTTTGCCAGTGAGTCCCAGTGCAGAATGGATTTTGGTAAACTCATACAGGGGTCTAAACCATTGGCCGTTGTAGAGCTGGTTCACTTAACTCCTTCTATACAGTGACTGTAATTGAAATCCTTCAGAGGGTATCTGGGTGGGGTATCCCATATGCTCTTACTGCACAAAGTAACTTTATTCTTACAGTTTATTTATTCATTACACATGAATGACACATTTCTAACTGTTCATGGAGCTGACTGGATTTTACTCCTCCAAACTGTGCTTCCTTGGGTTACCTGGCTGGAAGTGCAGTCCTGAATAATATTGAAAGATGAAGAATATGCTGGTCAGGGGAACAGCCGTGTTCATTTCCCTTGCACCAAACCAAATCAATAGCCAATAAACTGAACAGGAGAAAAGGCACTGAAGATGGAAAAACTTCAGCTTGTTTCAGTCTGCAGACAGTTTCAAAAGTTCTCCTGAAAGTGGAATAAGAATGGGGAGAAAATATTTTACCGTAAGGCAATTAAATAGTCTATGAAAATCCATTGGCAAGGTAATGTTCTTTCACTGAGAGTAACAGCAGCACTAATAAGCACTAGTATTTGGGGAACATACTCTGTATGTCTTTCTCAGATAAGTAAGAATGTTTCTCTTTTTCACGTCCCATTCTTACAGCATCTTTGGAAGTATTGAGATCTTTAACCTAAATCCAGATAAAGTCTCTGCAGTACACATTTGGCTTATGCATGACATCGGTGGACCTCAAAGGTAAGTACGCCGGTACGAAACGATGAGCAGTGTGTAGAAGGCAGACAGCGCAGCTCAGTTCTGATGAGTGGCTGTCTAACAGTGACACTGTCTTAAACCTGCTCACGAAACCCGCTCTACATTCGGTCTCCTAGCTGCTTACTTTACTGGAAAGAATAACATTTGTACTGTTGTTTTCTTTAGTATTTTTCGTAGGTACTGCTGAACAGTTATAGCTAAGACACAATGACATTTTCCTTGCTTTCAAGGGGTTCCATGACGTTTAAATTCCTTCCAACCCCACTGAGCTCTACAGGCTTTTATTATGGGTGCAGCACTGAAGTCACAGAGCAGGCTGTGTTTGCAAGGGTGAACAGCTGGAAAATATGTTTGTCCACAGGAATAGTATAATTATGCTGAGCAGAACCATTTTTGATAAAATAATTTCAAATGCTGGAACAGGTTCCCCAGAGAGGTTGTGGAGTCTCCATCTGTGGCATACTCAAAACCCGACTGGGTCCTGGGCAACCTGCTCTAGCTAATATTGGTTGGACTAGACGATCTCAAGCAGTCCCTTCCAACCTAAATGATTCTGTGATTTTTAATAACAAATCTGTAGTTTAAATGCTTACCATGGAATTACTGATACCAGAACGGTGACCTCAAATCACATCTGAGCCTTTCTGAGTGACCTTTTTAGTCCTGATCAGATTCATTTGCAGATCTGTCATATTTCAAGCACTGAACATGAGGCTCAGTGCCTTTGACCCCTATTTTCAGAGCCGGTTCTGTGGGTCACATGGTTACAATGCATTGCCATGATTTCTCCCGTTCCTAAGGACCCCCCATGACGGAGGCAGCAGCTTTGATGCTGTGGGTCAGGAAGCAGGCCGTGATGATGCGGTGCAACTCAGTAATGAGTGTGGACCCAGCAGAGACCCTTGCTCAGACAGCCTCACTGTCTGACACAGTACCAGCTCCAGTGCTGCAACCCCTCCCCTAGCCCAGACACCCAGAAGTGTCTCTTTGCCACGCAAGCTGACACACCTATCACAGCTCACAGGCGTGCATCTATCCTGTGCTCAGCATGCCAGACATACTCTTGTGGCCCGTTGCACAGAGGTTTGCTGAAGAAAAGGGCATTGAGTAATTTGTACATTAGTTCCCCCAGACATGGCACTTGATCCTTTCTCCCACGATTTCCCAACATCAGAAAAGCCGTCATGTTTCTCCTCAACAGCTTCAACAACGTGGTGCCTTGCCAGCCTTCTTGACACATCCTCCTCCTGTGCCAAGTTCACAGCAGTTTCCTTTTTATTTTCTGCTTACATCCAAGGAGAAAGAGGGAGGGTAACTCCAATAATATGTATTCTTTTTATCTTCTGATTTTTATTCCATGTTGAATCACTGATAACATCTGGCAAGTCTAGTGAACAAAGAAGAGCTGGCTCTGCTTTCCACTAATGCCAAATGTTAGGAACTGGATTTGCCCCAGTATTGTATTATTGCCCTGATGTGTGTCCTATACTCTGGACCAGGAGATGATTTTTATCCTGAGGAAACAAGTCTTTTGCAGCGTCTCTGTGTCTATGACAGTTGTCAACCCTCTCACTACAGTTTTGGGGCACCTTGGGCTATTTCAAGCAAATTAAGCATAGAGATAAATATCTCAAAGGTATGACATTGCTACATGCTTCATGAAACCATTAGCTGGATGGAAAAGAAATACACAAGTTAGGGCTCCTACCAGTGGAAAAGTGGTTGAAACAGCCCCTTGTCAAAACAGAGTAGCAGCAGCCACAGACTGAGTCAAACAGGTAGGAGGTGCTCATAGTCTGCTTCCTCCCATGTTTTCTATCTGCTTCCTCTTATCTTATGTCCTACCTGGGACTTAGCTGCTGGTTTTCATGATTGTCCTTTCCACATCACACAGAGGACTTGATCCCTTTGTCCTTCCACAGATTTGAATGAGCCTTATATCGTGCTCCTGTGGATGGAGGCCACCAGCAGCTCTGGAGCAGTTCTAGAGCACATTGAACTGTGAATGGAACTGAGTTATTTCCCATGGATATCTTCCTGCACAAAGTTCTCGTGCAAGATGCACAGCTGAATATCACATAGTTTCTACCAGCAAAGGCCCAATGGTAGCCAAAACTCCACAAACCCAATGGACTTTACAGCACATTAGCAAACAAGCTTTTAAAGAATCTTACCTGAAGTAAAGCAAAGTGACATAGTGTGGAATTTAGCTGAGCTTCTTGTACACAAAAGGAACACAAGTAACAAAAGACTTTTCTCTCCAGTGAATCCTGCTCAGGTCATTCCATAAAGAGGTTAAAAAGCATCTTAGAAGAGCGAAACTTTAAGGTCACCTGTGAAGACAATTACAGGTAATTACCTGCTCTTATTGGTGACAACTTGCTAACACAAAACTAATATTGCATCTCCCTCTTGACTTAATATAGGTTTACAGCAAGTCAGAGCAGACTGCCCTTTTACTGCCATCACATCCCTTCAATGTGACTGTGTGCTTCTCGGGGGCTTCCACTCGCGCTGCAGACCTCGTGTTGGCTGGGTCTGGGGCTTGCTCTCTGCCCTGCACTTGCCATTGGGCGTGTTCAGTTGTCTTCAGGGAAGGAGCAATCCAGCCTCCTTCAACAGATTTTCATCTGACCGGGCTTTTACCTACAACAATCAGGACAAAATAAGCAGCTTTCCTCCCTGCTGCATGCAGATAACGCAGTATGTCAAGGATGGTCCTTACTTCCTTTGCTATAGTTTGAGCTTATTTTCTGTCCAGCTGCTTTGTCAGAGAGAGGCGTGAGACATGATAAGCGTTATTAATTACTATAATTCACCATTGTCAGGAGAGAAAAACAGGAGTCCAGGAAACAGCAGCCCAAGTTCTGACTTGCCTGAAATCTCTATCTGCCTGCTGAGGAGATACAAAAGCCTGAGACCCTTTATCCCTCTGTGCAGGTTCAGAGACCTTCACACAGAGCAAAAGTGTTCTTTAGTGACATTAGAAAAGCAGCAAAGGTTCAATATTACTCATATCTTACCTGTCAGGAACAGCTTTTCAGAGTGAAGAACTCATACTTGGATAAGAACATTTCCAAAGTAAACAAACATTTCTATAAACTACTGAGTTTGTGACATTAGTTTTACGTAAGGAAAAGTTGGTCTGCAAAGGAGACAAATGCCTTAGCTGGTGATAGGACCTTAATCCTGAAGGCAGAGCAGTATATTCCTGTTTAGCTATTGCTGAACCTCATTGATTAATAGGTGCTCTGCACATTGTGAAAAAATTAGCACTGGTGTGGTGCATGGATCTGCCAGATCATGATGGTTGTGTACTCACTTTCTCTTTGGGTAAATGCAGCCTTTAACCAATACTCCCAGGACCTGTAAGTAGGTACAGATTATTTCAGCCTATGATGAAGGATGCTAAGGGGCCAGGGAGGAACGGGAAATATGTAATAGCTTAGACCCTCGTGGCTCAGCACAAGGAGAAACCTGTAACACGTCATGAAGAGTTGTTGACACACTCATTGCTGTGGCCCACAACTCACTTCTTACGGTAGAATAACAAGTAGGGCTTTTTGTCAGAGCTCAACTAATACATACATAAACAACTGTGTAGAGTAACACGGACAATTAATTTTACTGTTTTATATATGAAGCAATAATAAAATAAGCAATTTACATGTGCAGTAAAACTCTTCAGGATAGACTGTACAATTTAGCTTCACTCCCCTGAAGTCATTGCAGACAGAACCGTCTGGGTCCGTATCAGCTGAGCATCTGGCTTTTCATGCCACATAGCAAATGATGCTGATCATTTTCTCCTGCTTTTGTCCATGTCAGCAGTGTCTTCCAGAAGTAACTCAAAAAATAGATTCACTGGATGTACTTCTAGAAGAAAATCTAATCATATCTGACATTGTTAGCAACAGCTTTACATTGTAGCAGTAGGGGTTACCACTCAGTAAGCAAGATGGTGAACTTCCAGCATGGCAGCAACTCCGTAGTCTGTGCAAGAGCTCTTACTTCTTTTTCATAATTATTTTTGTTATCACAGCGTAGCTGACATGCTGTGAGTTCACACCCTACTTTTATTTCGTACTCACTTGCTCTTGTCCCTAGCCCCTATAAACACCAAAGTTATCTTTCTGCAGCAAGATCTAAAAAAATTATCCATAGACAAGACATCCACTTGATAAGCGCAGATGTTACATGCACTTTGACTTTCATGTTGCATTTAGTAACTGTAGAGTTATTGTGTTGCACTTGCAAAGTGGTTACTAAATATTTGTTTTTGTGTCTTATCACAGGCCAGTTCAGCTCCTTCAGTGTGTGCTCAATCCTGACCACACAGACTGCAGACTTTGCACCAACACCACGGCAACTCCATGAAATGGAGTCCTCTGCACTACTGAAGACTTTCATTATTTGTGTGTAAAGCTGGAAAAGATGTGGCTACATAGCTTAGAGTGATAAGTAGTAGCGTGGCGTGTACAGAGTCCATAACCAGAAATCCTTGCTGTGATACTAACAGCCAAATAGCAGGAGATGATACTTTAGGTGTGATTACTGTACACACACACACACACAAACATACTATTTCAGAGGGGCCGGGGGCATGTTCAGTGGTTGAGGGCAGATGCTTTGCCCTCGTTTGCCCCCTCCTGTACAGCTCCCCTTGTGCCCAGAGGCTCAGAGCAGGGATTCCCTGGGGCGTGCACAGAGAAGAAAGAGATGTTCCAGCAGAGGCAGAACTTGCCTGGATCAGCGCTCAGCTTCCTCCCCGCTGCAAGACTGGGTGGGAAATGACTGGAGCATGCTACGCTCTCCCTGCATCCCAGTGCAACATCCCCCAGAGGGGAACATTGCCCAGTGGCACATGGTATAAATCATGTTTCTCCCAGGGACTGTGGCACCTCTGAGCAGGTAAAGCAAGCGATGAAAGAGGCAGGGTGGTTGTTACCTTTTAATGGGCATCACAGTAAGTGGCTGGTGGGGAAACGGCTGAGCTGAACCAAGAAGAGACCAGAAACCATTTGAGGGTTGCCAGCATCTGTAAGAATGGGTCAAGTGTGTAGCTGGGGAGAGAAAATAGCAACTGACTCGGACAAGCCCATTAAAATGCTACTGGAAACACCGTTGCAGTTCAGATTACGTTTTAGTCTTAATATAGCAGAAAGGGTAAGCCTTCCAACTTTCATAAAAGGTCCCTCAGGCCACAGCTTGGCCATCCGCTGGAATAGAGACAAACGTCAAAACGTTGCCACAATAAGGAGTCTCTCTTGACCTCTGTTTCTGAGGTGAAAGGTGATGTCTTGCTGTGTATAATTCACAGGCATGGACATGCCATAGTACACTGAAACAGCAGGTTTCATTGATTTCCTTTGATTTGCATTTTGCCGGTCTCATACGCATATTCAAGTGCAGTGTTTATAACATAATAAAGATCTGAGGTCAGCTTGTGGCCTCGGCTGTAGTGCCTTTGTGCAGTGCCATTGACACATTTGCTAATGATATACTCCTAGGTGTTGCAGTGCCAGCATAACCAGCAATTCCCAATTCATTAGGCAGACCTAGGTTTCCATGATCCCACAGGCAGAAAGTTACAATGCCATATGTTTTAGTGACTACCCAGAGTGTGAAGCACCCTTATGGAACTATACAAGCTGGTGTAGTTTTGAGCATCTCTAGATAAACCTTTGCTCTGCAAACACAGGCCTGCACTGAGCATAGCTGGACCACACCCAAGACCTCGCCCATAATGCTTACATTAAGTGAAACGTATTTTTATTTGTACTCTGTTATGTAACTACTTAGGTGCAGCAACGCAGACACGTACCAACACTTTCAAGTAGGTTTTATCTGACTATAGGTCAAGACTTTGTCTTCATGCTCATTTTTGTACCTCTTCTGTTGTAATATAAAATGTTGACTGTAAAATCGAGATATATAATAAAATTGCTGATGGGTCTGCTGGTTTTGCCTAGGATAGCATTAATTTCCTTCACAGTAGCTAGGATGGGGCTGTGTTTTGGATCTGTGCTGGAAACAGTGTTGATAATACAGGGATGTTTTTGTTACTGCTGAGCAGTGCTTACACAGAGTCAAGGCCTTTTCTGCTCCTCACCCCACCAGCGAGTAGGCTGGGGGTGCACAAGGAGTTGGGAGTGGACACAGCTGGGACAGCTGACCCCAACTGACCAAGGGGATAGTCCATACTATATGACGTCATGCTCAGCATATAAAGCTGGGGGAAGAAGACGGAAGGGGGCATGTTTGGAGTGATGGCGTTTGTCTTCCCAAGTAACCGTTATGTGTGATGGAGCCCTGCTTTCCTGGAGATGGCTGAACACCTGCCTGCCCATGGGAAGGAGTGAATGAATTCCTTGTTTTGCTTTGCTTGCGTGTGCAGCTTTTGCTTTACCTATTAAACTGCCTTTATCTCGACCCACGAGTTTTCTCACTTTTACTGTTCCGATTCTCTTCCCCATCCCACCGAGGGGGGGTGGGAGTAAGCAAGCAGCTGTGTGGTGCTCAGTTGCTGACTGAGGTTAAACCACAACAGCCGTGCTGCTTGCCCTTAAGGAGGGAGTGTTAATGTTGGCCTACTTTGCTTATTAGTACAGATGCACTGTAGGTGTACAGCTGGCTCACTAACACACACTCAAGCCTGTGCTGCTTGGGTTACATGTATAGCAGAACATGAGTGAGCTCATTTCCAACAAGCAAGGAGAAGTATTTTTATTATCCACGATCACACATTTGACATGCCATGCAGACATGCCCTACCAGACAGATATAATTCCAAATCCTATTGCTCTGCTGAAAATTTATAAACCAAGAAACCTCCCAAACCAATACAAAGTGTCCCAAATTCACAGAAAACTAACTAAAAGGAAAAATAATCTGTGAGTTTTTTCCACTACATGGAAGAAATGTTTCTTAATATAGTTTGAAACATATTGGGTTTTGAAAATATGCTTTCAATCTGATAAAGCTAATTTCTGCCACAACTTGTGCAAGATAAATGGGCTAGCTTGTGCCCTAGGCCCATAGCAAACACCTCCAAAGAGCACTGCTCAGAAACCCAAGAGGAACCTGAGTTACTGTGTGATAAGGTGATATCAACATTATGCACTCCCAGAACCACACAGCGCTGGGAAAGCTGCTTCTGTGACCCTATTACCACAGTATTGCTGCTCCCTCAGTCTTTGGTGTACTTAACTTGATGAGAGCTTGCAATTATTAAACTTATTTCTGAGATTAGGAAATAAATGAAATACAGAAAGATTTGTTCTCCTTGCTAGCCATCGCTTGGCCTTGTGTGCTTATCATTAATCACAGTGTTTCATTTAAAACGTCAGCCTCTCCTAGGGTCAGGAGGCTCAATAGGATGGTACGCAAACAGCCTGAATTCCACTTAAGTCTGTACGCCTCGTGTTTCCTCTTGGCTGCCCCCACACATCACTTCAGTCTCCTGAATCTCCCTGCGGCCACCGTTCAGGGGCCACTAACTCTCTCCATTGCTGATGTGTAGGGACATGGGTGAAATTAATGACTGCGACTGTAAGCTTTCATTTAAAATAACAACTGTTATGAGTCTAGAGAAAAATTTGAAAACTGGACAACAAAGATTTAAACATGTGAAGGACAATAAACCTTACCCTCAGCCTCTATTTTTTTTTTTTAACTCTTTTTTTAAGCTATTGTGCTGCTTTTTTTGAGTCCAAAATTCTTAGTGCAGTGTCTGTAACATAATGTATGGTGAAAAGTCTTTGGAGAGGGGTTATTGATTCTGTTTATACGTGTATTTGGAGCATATAGTGCAGTGGATCTGGGTCCCCCTAGACACTAGCAATAGGGGAATGCTTTTGGATGGGACTCGACATAGCTGCAGCACTGCAGGGTCTATCAGGCAGAGGCAGAAGTTTCCGCTTGCTTGATTTGGGCTGCCCTTCATGTGTGTACCTGGGAAGACTCCCTGATACTCAGAACAGTGACCCTCAGACATTGTCTGACATAGAAGAGCCCTGTGGAAAGAGTAGAAAAATGAGATCAGCAAGCCTTCAGGCAGGAAACCCTGCAAACAGGCTGCATCTCAGAAACTCTTTCTTAATAACAATATCATTTACAGGCTTAAGACAACAATTAAATGTGCCAAGAGGCTAATCCTTCCTATTAAATAGTTTGAAAGTAGTAATGCACTGGCTAATCTGAAGAAAACACTTAGCATGTAAAATATGAAGGCTGGTGAAAAGATAAAAAACAAATAGTATGGCTGAATGACAGGAGCACAGAAAGTACAACAGGAGATGCAGTAGCAGAAGAAAAAGATATGTAAAAGATCTAGCTGTGTAGCTGGATCATAACGATCATACTGCCCACATACCTATGACCATGGGTCATACTATCACACCATCATACTATGAGGACATCTACCTGTCCTCAAAGTCGAAGGGCTGGATTCAGCATTTGACTAAGCCACAGAGAGCTGTGCAGGCTTAAGCAGTCCCCATGCAGCCTTTCCAGTTCGCTCCTTTATCTTGCAGCAGTATCATCCCTCTGTCCTGCCAGCACAAATGTTTCACGAAACTCCTGATGAACCAGGACAGGCAAATGGTCTGGGATAATATTTTTGTCCCCTGCTTGGAAAAAAAAAAAAAAAAGTTAATATCTAGCTGGAAAAATGTGAATCAATGGGAGTTTTTTGTTTCAAACTGTACATTTATTCTCATCACTGCTTTCTTTGTGCAGTGGAAGAGGGCAGCTGCCTGCTCGCTGTTCCTCCTTTCTTGTGTGGCACTGCTTGCCCAAATCAGAAGAGCCCAAGAAGCACATACAGCAGTATCTGCTCCACACCAGCACGTTTCACAGCAATACAGCTACCTTAACCCTGATTCATTTCACTACTGGGATTTGGGTGTGCATTGAGGGAGACTAGAGCAGAGAGGGTTAAAATCCATACTAAATACTTAGATAATAGATAATAGATAAGATTCATATCATTTAAGGTTAGTCACCTGGTTGTACAGGCTTTCTCTATAGTCAAAGGGACAAACCAGGCACCTCCTGAAAGCAGTTATCCCGCTCTGCACTGGCGGGGGGAAGACAGTAGGGATGATGTGCGCTCCAACAGAAGCTTCTTACCTCTCTCCACTGATTATGAAAGTTGCCTGGATTATTAGCTCAAATTTATAAAATTAACTTCCAGGTGGCTAAAGTTGCATAAAATGAATCCCAAACTTTAAATGTTTTCCTGTGAGAAATATTCCTAAACAGAAAAAGGCATCTAAGCATCCTCTTACATAAAGCAGATGAAAGGTTTTTGCAAAATATTTAAAATCATAATTTCACAATTCATTTCCTGAGTATGTAGAGCCACAGTTCTAAAATTTGCTGACCATTTCAGGAGCTGACTGTGTGATAATGCAGTCTTTCAAGCATATCAAATGCAGTCAGTTAGAAAATCTGGTATAGTGCTACAAAAAAAAAGCTGTTATTAATCTGCTGCCTCCATTTCATAGGTTGTGTTCTGTTGGCTGCCTCCATTTTCAAGACTGAGACCACATATGCCTACTTCAGGATTTTTCTTTCATGCACATGCTGTAATTCTTTAGATATTTTTGCCAATTTAGTTACAGAAACGCAGCCAAAGTTGCCTGATGCCACCATGGCAGAAATCTTACAGTTTCTTTCTTATTTCCTAATGGAGTAAAAATGTAGCAACTTAAAAAATGCAAATAGCTTAAAGGGTAGCTTAAATGTTTTTTTCTCTTATGGAAATTGAAAGTCCAGAAATTAGTCAATATAGGAGAGTTATACTAATAGTTTGCACAAGACTGGGACAAACTCCAGGGAAAAACTTTTTTCATTCTTACTTTTCTTGAAATACTAATCAAATCAATAGCACTGCATTGCAGTTAGACCTGGGACTTCCGCAGCTGAGGTCTGAACCTTAGGAGCTTGAGCAAAAGGCCTCCTGTCTGAGAACATTACCAAAATTACATTTGCTGTGGGTCAGACACAGAGGGGATATGTAATTCACTAAACAGTCAGTTGGAGCTGCACTGGGATAGATTAAACTTCTTGACAATGAGGCCCTATGCAGAGCCATATTTTTGTGCTATAATATGCTACATACAACACTAAGTTACCAGAATGAGCCAGCTTTGCTTCCCCTGAAGTCAGACTTTCAACAACATCAGTGGCTATGTGTTTGGTTTACAGCAGGAAAACATTAAAAAAGTCTAAGAAGTGGTCTAGACAGACATAAATTACAGGAATAAACAAAATAGTAATACGGATAATAGCTCATTCCTTATACTAAAAATATTACTAAAAACAGGATGCAGGAAGACAGTGACAGTTTCCACAATTTTTTATCAGAGGCTTATAACTTTCATGAGTGATATCAGACACTTCTGATACGTGATATGTGGGGCTGCTTCACATGAAGAAGTAAAAGAATAACATATGGCTTGATAAGTTTAAGCAAGTCCTGCGGTGCTTGAATCCCTTTTTCACTAATCAACTACATTTTTCTTTGAGCTGTAGCTGTATTGAATGCACTATGTAGATAGGGATTCATTTCTAGGGCTACTAGGGACTTGCTATGTGACACTGGGCAAACAATTTAATCTCCAGATTTGAGATTTCCTGCCTGAATGGGAGGAACAATAAGTTTATATTTTAAAATTTTAAGATTATGGGGGTTATCATAATATCTAAGCTGATGTTATGAATACGACAGCTTTTTAGTTTCATCCTACATCATGCCTCTGCTCTGTCCTCAAATTGTGCTTTAGGCTAGTGCAACCTTTGCAGAGAGGCACTAGCCTCATGCTCTCTGATAACATGAGGCGATGAAGCATCCACACTTCCCATGGTGGGTTGTTCGAGTAATTACTCAGCACCATTATTGGAAATCAATTTATACTTCTTTGCCTATATTCAGGTTCTAGCAACTTCTTCTTCTTGTATCCTGTGCTAAAGATCTTTTGTCTTGTGGGGAAGGGTAGCTTCTCCTCCTGAAAGGAATCCTTAATTGAGACACTTCTCTCTCTCTTTTTTTGGTGAATTAAAGAGATCAAGCTTTATAAACATCTCAGGATGATACATTTGCTAGAATCTGTGAGTTTTTACTTCACCCTCTCCCATTTTTTATTATTCTTGTAGTGCAAAGAGACATTTTATATCCCCTGTGACATTTTGACTGTTGGATTAGATTGACATAGCAAGACTGAAATTCAGTCCCTGCTTTTATTGTGTTTATTGCTGATAAGTCATAGTAAAATGATTACAGAAAGTACTTGCAGGTTTGTTGGAGCAAAGTCGAGAGGCAGATTCTCTACTACTGAAAACCAACTCAGTTGTTACTCTAACAAGCAGAAGTGGGTGGACATTGTGGTCAAAACATTCAGCTGCAGGAAAGTTTCAGGGCAACTCTCAAGTATGTCTTTCATTTAATCTATTTCACACATTTTTCATAACATAACATCATGGCCTCAATTAACACATTACAGTAGGCAAGATTGTTTTTCAAACTTACACCAGAATACTTTCTTATCATTCTACCATGGTTAATTGATTACAGAATAACCTTCCCCTTTAATTATTAGCCCAAACATTCTATCTTAACAGAACTGTAACAAGTTGATTTTTCTTTTCTAATCCAGACATTTTGTCACTCCAACCTTCTTGAGAAAAAGAATTTCTACATATCAATATACCTGCAAATACAAATTATGTGTATCAAGCTTTACTTACTAACTTTCCTGAAAACCAAAAAGCACTCACCAGCATCAACATAACACTATCTTAATTTACCAAGAGAAAAACAAGAATCCTGGCAAGTTAAAGGGCTCTTTAGCAATGTTTGAGATCCTTCTTAATCTAAATACTAAATTGAAGCACAGAAATTCAAGGAAACATAGCTGTAGACCTGCTGATGCTCTATAGTCCTCTCTAACACCCCAACCCTGCTCAAGTGGCACATATGTTCCACCTGACCATAATTCTGCTCATTCCTGTTTATGCCTAATTTCTACCCAATCCCCCAGGAAAACGGAGGCACCCATAAGTAAACCAGATGGAAGGCACAAGCACGTGGGCTGCGGGATATAACTGAACACTGAAGCCAAAAAGAGATGATCGACATTTCAAAGAAGAGGAGCAAAATCACTTAATATTCCATGTGCTTTTGGTTTGGATTGCTTGTGTTCACAGTCTCACAATATTACCTTAAAGTAAGTGGCACAGAGATGGTGTATTGGGAGATGATTGATTTTGACCTGGGGATGTACAGCATGACAAATTGCGTCAGTGTAAAAGTAATTGCTTTTTAATTACAATGTCAAAAATTATACAGTCCCACAGCAGAAATATAGCATTCTGCATTTCTAAAATTGCCACTCTTTTCATTGACATTATGTTCAATTAGCTCAGGCAAGGTTACTTTGGCCAAGTCTTGGCACGATAAAACTTGACGCAGTAAATTAAAAATAGGTAGGAAATTATTGATACATCTCCTCCAGTACTGTTTTCAGCAGCGGGTGAGTTGTACCAAATATTAATGGCAGCAAAAGTAGAAAATGCCTGGGCTGTCCCATGAACTGATAGGCACCTACCGGTCCATAAACCCACTGTAGAGTCTGTTGCAAAACGTCCCTAGCCAGAGATAAGAATGTCGTTATTATTATTACCTGAATTCAGTTAAAAAGACTGCTTAGTACTGACAGGAATATTCCCGCAAATCACTACTGACACAGAACCCAGCCTTTTGTGCTGCTTCATCCCCAATTCTGAGTCCAACCAGGAAACAGCCCAGCTCCCACGCCTGTGGATGGAGCGGCACCCTTAATGTAGTGACTGTGCTTCGTGATGGACACCATTTCGAAAAGCAGTGCCGGCAGTGGAAGACTACCCAGAGAAGGAGAGCATCAGCCATTCCCTGGGCCTGCGCGAGCATCTCAGACCTGAGGAAGGGAAAACAGGAACCGCTGCAGGAAAAAGTACCCCGGGGGCTGGATAGGAGCTCTGTCACCAGAGACCAAACATTTCCCAGAAATAAACAGCTGGAGGAGGAGTGAAGAAATATGATGCATCGTTGGTAGTGGTGAATTTTTCTTCCTGGTGTGATTGTCAGGATTTTTGGTTACCCCTAAGAATATGTAAGCCTTAGAAAAGGTTAATGCTTGGAAAAAAGTGTGTAATCTCTGGAAGGTTTCACCAGGCATGCTGCAAGCCGTAACTGCTGCCAGAACAGAATGGGATTAGCCAGCTTCTCCGACTGCTTTCCCATTTAGCACCCAGCAACACCTTCCAAACATCCACGTTTTTGTGATGCTCAGCGTACTGGCAGATGTAGGGAATTTAAATCCAACTTCAGTGCTTGAATGAAATGTTACAGATTTATTGGTAATATGCATGTATTAGTAATTATGATGACAGAATAGCATAATCAACATATAAAGAACTTGTATTATTGTAATCATAGTTTTCTCTGTCATGGATACAGTATCTCAACACAGGTCTCAACAAAACTACAGCTCTTGTTACCAACTGAAACAGAACAAACTGTTCCCTAAAGAAAACATTGTTTCTTGGGATGTTTCTGTCTGTAAAATTCACAAGATAGCCTCAGGTAAAGGCTCTTTTCCGGCAAATACTACCAGCATTTTTCTGGCAATGGTACTAAGCAAGTAAAGGGTGAGTAATGTTGGATTTTGACCTGTCAGCTTCAGCTTTAACTTTTTAATTTTCTGCAGACAGGATCAACATCAGCAGGTTCTGTGGACAATATGGTGCCTGTAAGCCATGGGGTTATTTTATGTGTTTTGGGTAAGGCTTTCGTGGAAATAGCACAGGAAGAACAGAAACTCAAACTGTGACCTATAGGACCTTGGACAATAGCACACATCAAAGGCATGTGTCTAAGTTGCAAGTAGCACAGATAAGATTAGCATTGGTGTCACAGAATCCTAAAGCTGCCGCAGGCTTGTCGCTGCTCTCTGTGTTTCCTCTAATAAAATGGCTGTACTTGACCCTGATTGCAGACGGCATGTGAAATGACACGAGTACGTCCAGAATTTATTGACATACTATGCATGTGCTGTTTTCCTTTGGCTCTGTTTAAACTACTGGATGTCCAGAATCCTAGGTAAATGCCTGAAGTCCTCAGAGAAATCCAGGACAACACTTCTTGATGGAAAAAGAGATGAAGTTCAGGCAAGGCCACGCACATTGCTCTTCTAGTTTATTTCCCCAAAGGAAAATCAAGCTGCAACACATTTCTCTTTCCCCCTATCTCCACAGTATTTATTATAACAGGTTTCTGCTCTATTACTAGCAAACAAGGTATTCACCATCATCATATAACCCCTGTGGTTCAGAATGACTGTGCAGGGTTGCTGCTGAGTTAAATTCATGCCTTCTGCAACACCGCTCAGCATGACTTTTACTGCCGCTCTGCTGCTGCTTGTTATTTCCCATCTTATTCCCGTCCCAGGTCTTGCCACTGCTGATCCAAAATGCCAACAGCTTTCCTCTCCAGGGTACCCTGTACTGCTGCTTGTAACTAAGCACTACAAAGTTTTGGTTACTACGTTACATGCAGTCAAACACGTCCCTCATATATCCTGAGGCACTTCATTTTTCTTCATTAGCAGATGATATATAGTGAATGAATAATGAATAATTGTAGGCTTTTGACTAAACTGAAGTCTTAGGCATGACTGTTTGAATATTTCATTCCACATTTGATCCACCTCTTCATATGAATGGCCATTAAACAAAATGTCTGGCAGCAGGTACCATTACTTGATCTTATTGTTATATTATTACTGATCTTTGATTTTTCCAAAATTTGGGGCAAAGGCTGAATTTTTTATAAGTACACCTTTGTGATAACTGCGGGGCTATTTCGACAGCGTTTAACCTGAATTCATGTGTTCTTTACAGTGGTAAGTACGAGTCAAGTTCAGCTACAAGGCATATGAAAGGGACTCACCTCCATCTTCGGGAGCTCCCTTGGAGCATGGGGTTTTGTCTCTAAGGCAGGATGGATACTGCAGACCTGCTCAGCTGTCAGTGTAGTCTAAAAGTCTAAAGCAACGGTGGCGCCAGGGAAAATATTTCTTTAGTGCAACATACAGGTTTGAGTGATTTAAATGTGGATGTAGAAGACATGAAACTTTTTGAATTGTGCAGAAAATGGAAGTCACTGCACGTGCATTTTAAAAGTCTGCACACAATGGTGGCCAGGATTGCCAGCTTGCTTCATTTGCTGCATCCATTGCTCATAGATTTTGAGATGCTGACCACAAAAGAGGCACATGAATTTCCTTGTGGGTGAAAAAGGATATTCTTCAAACTCTTTTTCCAAGCTGGAGCTTACCTGGCAGCTCACCAGTAATGATGCCTTCATCAGACAGACTTCACTGCATACTAGCATCTCAGTGGGAGGTCTCCACAAATGTCAGTGAAGCAAGTTGTTTTCTGGAAAGAGCAAAGAAATCATTGTTCATATGTGCTGCTTGTTGCCAGAGAGATGCATATCCAACGTGCAATAAATCAACTTGGTACAAGAGGAGCACATTGTTTTCCTACAATGATTTTCAAAGGAGATTTCTTTTATACCTCCAGCCTGGAGCCCCTGAGGCCTCTGAATGGTCTGCACTGCAATGCACTGCTCAGATTGTGCCCATTATTTGTTGTTTCCTGTGCACCAGCAATATGTGTGTTTGGTGACTTAGTACCATATGAGGAAATGGAACACAGTAGAAGGAGCGCTACACATCCTCCATCAGAGCTCTGAAGCATGATTCAGCTACCTCTAACTCATCAGCTGATGGATCAAATCCAAAGATTCCCAGATTCTATGAAAATATATTTTCTTGTAACATTCAGAGTTCAGAGGTCAAGTTTTAGACCCTATTGATTGACTTCTGAGGACCAGAGGCATTTGGAAACACTTATCACCCCAAATACAGGAGAGAAAATAGGACCATAATATTGTCTAGTCTCAAAGGTGTTTCTAGCAAACAGCAAACATGTTGTAGTCTCTTGCACGCTTGCAATTGGTAGATGAAATCTGAGGTGACTATGATGAGCAGTAACTCATCACAGTTGGTTGCAGTAACGAGAACATTTAAACTGGTGGGAACATGCCTAAAGAAAACAAACATTTCAAGTGTCACTACAAACGGTGAAGTCTGTTTCTTTTTGTACTTAAATTAGGAAGGATATTGTGACATGATAGCAGCCACTGGATGAGACTATTGCTCACTACCAATAATCAATGTGAGTTCTGGGCTACAAGGGAATGGCACCCTTAAGAACTTCCCATCAGTGGCAAAAACCAGGAGCAACCAGCCCAAGAGTGGGAATAACACTCCATGATAACTGGATGTCCCAGTCACAATTCCAGTCAGAATAAATATGCCTAGATCTTTTTAGGCACACAACTATTTTACATAATTTATGTAACAGATTTTAAGTTGCCTTTTCCCATACATTTCTGTTCATGTGACTGGTTATATAATTTAATAAAAATGTTTTTAAGATGCCCAAAATTTTAAGTTGATTTCTTTTGCTTATAAATTAAAGCTATTTGGTTGATTTAGATAATAGAGTAGATTGTCCACTAGACTGATAATTTTAACAGGGGAGTTGGATTAAGTTTATAGACTGGCTCTGCATTACATACCAGTTCTTCCAGAATCTAGGAACTGGTTGGATTCCCACTTCATGATTGTTCGTATTGCTTATGTTCAGCCATACACCCGCATAAACACTTGCAGCTCCTGGGGGAACTGAGAAGCCGATACAAGTGTTAACATTTTGAGCTCTTGGAGAGTGTAGGTGCTGGTGGAAGTCATCAAAGATTTACAAGGAGAGCGCTGTTACATTCAGACAGACTAATCAGAAGTTGCAGTGAAATTGCTAGTTCCTGGGCACTTGGCTTCACGATGTTCCCAAGTGCCATTTTGTGGTGACTCAAAGAAATGAACACTCAACCTGCAAATTCTGAAACCAAATCAATACTTAATATGAGTTCAGAAACTTGAGTGCACTTAAACTACAAACAGATTTAGCCTATAGATTCTACCGCTGTGTTGACATATAGTCTTAGTTGTTTTAGTCTTCTGTCTCCATTCTCCTATTTGTAAAACAGAAATAATCTCAGTAACATGCAAGTAACCATTCATTGATCAGCTCTGCCCACTGTTCCCCAAAAACATAAATTCTACCTTCTGAACTCTGCAACTATGAAAACAAGAAAAAGCTATCTACTGAATAAAAGACTTTGGCATATAATTTTAACAAGATGTGTGACACTGTAAGTCTTTAAATTGTGTGATTTTTTCCCTCTGAATCTATCTTCAAGTACATGCAGTCCTGCATACACACATAAATGTGTCTAAACTGTTGCACTTGTAAGAGTCTAAGGTTGCCAGCAAGAAATAAACTAACCTGTTATTTTCTCTGCCTGTATACCTCAGTACATTAATTGCTAAGTTGATTACTGGATGTTGCTAATCCTGAATTTTCATGTCTATACAGAGGATGAGTTCTCATCTACCTGACTTAGCAGCAGTGGTAAGTATTTCAGTACTTCAGACTTAAAGAAAACTACCCAGCCCAGCCTTTCAACATCCTCCAGAACAGAAAGCTGCAGGATGCAAAAGCAAAAGGGTTTATAATCATTCTGAAGGTCTTAAGATGGGCTCATTGAGCTGGGCCTTTTGTTGTTTCCCTGCACAGAGGTGGCTTCCTCTCCGTATGAATGAAAGTCTTTGGTATTTTGTTTATTTTGCTTCCTGCTGGCTTTGACTGATGGTAGTAATGCAGAAAAAAGATTTAATTACGGCACCTGGCTAGCATTCTGCAGATGTATGAAACACGGGTAATTTTTGTTTAGTATGTTCTAAGAAAGACAGATCTTCCTGTGATATGTGGCAGAACCTATTTCAGCTCCACAGGAATCATGAAAGGCAGTTATCTTTAGAACTGCCAAGGACACTTACAGATACATTGATGGCTTCATCTGCTTTCCAGGGTTTTGATCTTGTCCATTGCTTATATCACACCCCGAAGAGCTTTCAATTTTTTCAGAAGTTTCATAATCAGAAGACATAAAAAAGGGGACATTGGTCAGGTCTACTGAATCTGCATTTTTCCCCCCCAAAAAAACCCCAAACTGTTCCCATTGTCCAAACTTGAGCAACAGAGAAGCTTCTGTTGTTCCTGCAGCAATGCACATTTTCTCTTTCTCCTCTCATCTTGCTATTTAAATTCATAAAGACAGAGCCTCTACCTTTCTCTAAAATTTCCTGACACATCTATTGCCAGGAAAAGTAACAGCATGCTATTTATCTGAGCAGAACAAAGCTAGCGACTATACAAATACTATTCTCAATTAATTCCACAAGCTGTCTGGATGAAGAGCTGAGAGCAACTCTTTGTGTCGCGCAACTATCTAACAAGACGACATTAGGAAGTCAATATTATGTACTGCATGGACTAGCAATCCTCTCGAACCAGATATTGCAGGCACATGTAAGGGAGAAAGGTATGCTCAAACACAATCATCATTTGATACCCTGTTATCAAAGTAGAAGATATATTGCGTAGAAGTACTGCTCGATATGCCAGCTGCCATCATGAAGAGACTTGAGCTGCATATTTTTGGAAACTGAAGATCTTTCATATTCATCAGGTCAGATACCTTACCTCTAGGTATCAGTGGGATCATATTGACTGGAGTGTTTGCTGAACTCATGCAGCAGTTGTGTCTTGTATTCATGAAGAAGCCTAAAAGATATGATACCTCTTCTCATTAACAAAAAGTGTGGAAAGAGAGCTGTCGAAGGTTATTTTTTGTGCCTTTGCTACTTTCTCCCTTGGTCCTGTTTTCAGTTATTCAATTAATTCTATTTGAAAGCAGTTAATTATTTGGCCACCTCTGGCTTACTGGTCAATAGTAAATTACAGTAGCTATTTCAAAGAATAAAATAGGCTATTAGCTAAATTTACTTCTGGGTAGTACTTACGTAAGTCCAGAGGAGCTCCATCAGTATTAGACTTATGTCCCTGAAAACAATGGTTTTGTGTAAATGGGTGGGCCTCAGAAGGAAAACACAGGGCCTCTCAAGGATACAAAATACAAAGTTTTCAAATGCAAACGAGAAGCCAAATTCAACATTAATTTGGCAAGAGATAGGAAGGATGATATGAAGACTGGTGCTCTGTAGGAAGGTAAGTTAGTTTTCATCTCTAAGTAGATCTTGCCCTGCTTCCAAAGACTGAAGCCAATATACTAATAGAAATGTTAGCTCTGCTCTTGCCAGAACTGTCTACAGGAGCAAGTACAGGGAAAATTCAGATGAGCCATGCAGGCATGATCCAGTATCATCAGCTCCTAATAAAAGCCTAAATTCAGGCATTAAGGTGACCTCAGTGCTGCAGCACTAGGTACAAAAGAAAAAAAAATTAGGAAGAAAAGGAATGCCTACAGTTTTTAAGGGGAAGGGCTCAAAAAGCCAACAAGCTTCTGCCAGTTCAGGAGTTTGTAATGACTCACCAAGCCTCACTAAACCTGCTCTAATACAATTCTGGTTTGTTTTTCTTTTTTCCACACACCCCTGACTCATACTTCATCTGTTCTTCTTCGAGAGGAAGGAGACACACAGTTGTGTGATGTTCTGGAGTGATCCTGGTTTATGTAAGTCATCTTCTGTTCTTTCATTGCCACAAAGGGCTATAAAACAAGTTGGTACTTGAATATCCACCTGAAGATAAGGGGTAGGTTCATAATGTCAAGCAAGGAATATTATATATGATAGCAGTGGCATCCAGCTAAACATTGCCAGCTTTTGAAAAGGGAAACTCCACTGGAACTTTACTTGGAAACATACTCCATTTGGATGAGGAAAAACTACCTACTCAGGTTCTGAGAAGTCTTTTTAATACCATGACACCTTTGTTTTACTTTTGGCAGTAAAATTATTGAATGTTAAAATAAGTCTTTCCTCTTTTTTTTTCTGCATAATGTAGCAACACACTATTCTTCAAAGCCTTTTGATTATGGGGATAGAATTTTTTTTCATGAGCCTCCACTGTACTCTGAATAAAATACACTGAAATCAAAGTAGACATAAATTACCAGTCTCTGTTTGCTGTGAATTATATTTTTATTCATCACTAAGCACCACACCTACAGAATCTCATGTGTTCATTTCTTAGCATTTCTTTTGCATGTACATTTTCTTTCCTTTTGTTTTGAAAAAACAAGTTAACTTCACAAATGTAATTTGTATTAATACTGCACCCATTCCATTGCCTGGAACTTCTCCCTCCATTTTACCGATTTGAAGCAATTAAAAGTCATGGGTCACCCTTATAAGATTGTTAGAACGCAATTTTTAAGGGATAATAATAAATAGGGCAGTCTTTGTATTTGGCATTTGGCTTTTGAACTGTTGTGGACTTGTCTGTGTTTTTAAGCCTTACTCATACTGGGAGGGCTGGACTAATCCTTTATTTGAATGAAAGCTAAGTTACTCACATTTTCATAGGATTCTGTGGGTTGTAGTATAAAAGAAACATCAAGCACAAGTACTTTCAAGATAAAAACACTGGATAAGAAGACTTTGATTCTAACTGTTAACATTAACTCTACCTCTCTGAAAACAGCAGTTTTCCTGCTTTTGTTTTTACACCCTCACTTTTAATTTTCCTTTTGCTTTCTCTCTAAATTACCTTAAAAACTGGTCTTCCTTCAGGCTCAGTGGGACTTCAGTAAATATCCTCCCAGACCCTGCCTGAGTAAAATCAGCCACATCTAAATGTTAGTGGTCAGAGCACAAAGCAGTTTAAGGTGGTGAAGAAAGCTGCATCTGATTAAAATTCTAAGAAGAATTTGGGCAGCAGAGTGTAATTGCCTGGCTGGACATTGGCCAGGACATCATCAGCTAACATCTTCACCCTTACAATGATAGTAACCTGGGAGCTCTAACGACCCTGTACAACCAGCAACCCGACCATTAACCCAAGTGGAGTGTTGTTAACCCAAACACCTCAACTGCAGCAGCGCATGCAACCCCTAATGCTTTGCATGAGGATTTTCTCGGAGATAAGATGTCACTCGAAATCTCACACAAACCAGCATCCCTAATGTCCCAACTTTTCTCTGTCCACAAACTGACCTCTTTAGCTCACTTCTGTGTCATTTGCCCATGTAAGTGAGGAATATAGAGTCTCTGAGATCAACATTTAACTGGAGTCCTCCCTATAGGACACTAAGGTCTATGGGCTGCTACATATACAGAGCAAAGACCACGTTCATACCTGCAGGCATAAGATAAAACACAAAATTCCCTGGAAGCTTGCACTGCAGGGAAGAACTGCAGTCATCCTTTGGAGAGCCCTTTGGAACAAGGAGTAGGAACAGAGCTGCCATGGCACGTACATCTGTAGGGATTCATCTGCCGTGGAATAGCCCAAAAGCAGTCCAAGATTTTCCAGGGAATCACACCACCTCTAGAGTGACTCTAGAAACCACGTAACCTTCAGGCAACAGATGTAAAGATAACTCATATTATATAAATAATATTCTATTATCTAAGCACACTCATTACATATAATTAGTGCACATATTATAGATGTATAGAATACATTCCTGTTACAGATAATATTGTAATTTCTGGATTTTAAGATTCATCTTAACATCAAAAGTTTTGGCTGACTGGAACAACTCTCCTCTTCCTTGGCATGCACAAAGCACCACAGAGTGCTTATATGTGCACACTCGCAGACAGTTTTCAACATGTTGCAGGCTCTCATTATATAACAAAGTCCCTTTGATGTGTCTGTCTGTTGCCTGGAAATCAGTGTGAGACTTCCATGGTCCACTGGGAGCTTCAGGTTAATTAAGTCTATCATTTCTACATGGGGCCTGATACGATCAGTGACTGAGGCAGCCAGGTAGCAACAATTTCATGGGAAGTCTTCATAGTTCTTCCACCTACTCATTATCACTTCTTTGTCTTAAAACACCCATTTCTAGTGGGATCAATAAGCAACTTTGGAAGAAGTTCTAGTAGCTGAATAAAACACACACTTTACATGGATAGGAGCAAGTTTCCAGAGAAACCTGTACATGAATCCTTGTTAAAGAGACAGCTGGGCCCCAATGCATCCTTTTCTGCTAGTAGTAGCTTTACAAACAGGTAAAAAGCTTTGTGACATGGCCAGTCCCCTCTCTTTATGTGTGACCCTGTGTTATCTCATTGCAGTAATGGCAATGGAAGAAGCAAGTGAGGCACCTGGATATCCTTTCGAAACCTCTAGGTGTTCAGTGTCTGATAACTCTAACCCTACTAGGATTCTTGCACTCTGCCTTCTCCTCTCTGGCTCTTTGAAGAGAGGTGATGACTGCAGCTGGGGTTCAAAGTTCCCCTGCTCTTTCAAGGGAGGGAGCGGAAAGAAGCTTAGAGATGTTAGAACGCAGGAATACCTACAGTGGTCTTGAGATCCGTAGGATTTGTTATACCATTTATGGCGCTAACAGGCAGGAGCCATGCATGCTTCAGCTGGGGATGGGATGGTACCACCATCTTAGTGACAAGATTGCAA
>NW_008824806.1:4999833-5007734 GCF_000699105.1 Pygoscelis adeliae | reverse complement strand
CCATCCCTAAAGCTGGATTTTTCCATTTGATCAATTCCCAGTGTGCTAATCAAAGTGGTATCACTCTTGGAAATAGCCTAGAGGAACAAACAATACAATATATTGAAATGGAATGAAAACCAGGCAAAGGCATGGGTGAGGTGCAGCAGCTACCAGCAAGTATTGAGCTGCCTTGCTTAGGGCAACATCAGAAAAAAAAATAAGGTAAAGGCAGAAAAGGGAGTGGAATTTATTATCTAGGCTCAGCTATGTCTATATGGATTGAGCACGGCCGTGTAAAATGTGTCTTGTCTTAACAGTCAGTCTCCGCTATGGTTGGTCAAATTCAGGTGAGGTGATATCAGGCGGTAGGTACTCATTGGCCCCCTCAGGGGCAGAGGAGGGTAGGGCCCTCCTGGAAGCAGGAAGGTTGAGTCATTCAGCTCTATTCTCCTACAAGTAGTCGTGCAACATATGAGATTAGATATGTAATCTGTACTGTCGCCAAAGTGGTAAATGAATAAAGAAGGTTGCAAAAGGAACGGAAACTCATTCAAATGAAATTGTGTGTGAAAGTGAATAGAAAAGACACTGCAGAAAATAATAAAAGAATAAAAAATTTGAAGCTAAAGGAGCTGAAATTTTACAGATTCTTAAGTAGTACTGCCAGAGCTATTTCCTGGGCATTAACAATGTCTCCCCATTTCCTAAGTGAATACAAAGATACATCTAATATTTTCTAGATAAGACTGTCGTGTTAGGAGATAACTCTGGAAAAACTCTTTTAAATTTTTCTCTCCCTTTTTAAAAAAAATACATTTCTTGACTCTCCAAAGTTTGGTGAGAATTTGAGAATTTGTGGGAGTGTATGGGGGTTAGGTCCACCTAAAAAAGGTCATCCATAGTCTAAAGCAGTTACCAAATGTGTAAGTATTCCATATTGCAAGAGCAGGGAAACTCCCTGAAAATTCTTTATCTCTGAAGCTAGAATGAGTGTCCTATCCTTCTTTTGAAATAAATATTCAAATTATAATGCCCAGGGCTGTCTGGAGAAACAAACTATATTGCCTAGAAAGTAAGCTACTTTTTCCCAAAGATATTCCTAAAAATTTTAAAATACCTAGAAGTTAGCTCGATATTTTCAAGAACAAATGCATGTAGTTCTTGCGCAGAATGATCTAATCACGAGGCATGAGAAGGGGACCACTGGAACTCTGAAGACCTCTGTTTGGTTCCTGATTCAGCCACTGATTTTCTCCCCGTGACTGTCAAGGCCATCCAGTTTTCCTATACCTCATTTCCCCAGGTGTAAAATGGGGCTGATTTTCCATAACTCAGGTTGACACTAAGAAAGCAGAGATCCTTATGTTTTCAATATGATAGGACAAAGGACTTGGGCTGCACAGACATAATTTAAATCCATTCATTGTTTTCTTTCACTCTGTTCCTACTTGCCCTACTATAGAAGGTGTTAGAAAAGTCACTACCACCATTATTCCAAGTTATTCAAACGTGAAGTTCTGACACAATGACAACTGGTGCACCTGGGGAAAAGAGGCACAGCATAGAGATCAGCTGTGAACTTTTTCATAACGACCACATATCCTAAGATGAAGAATGCCAGGAAATGTTTTATTTATCCTAACCAGCTCGACTCCAGAAGCACCAAAGTTATACTGACCTAACCGGCTCTGTAAATGCCCAGAAGAAAGCGGCTCATACATAATTGCTGTCAAGTGATTGCTTTGTAGATGTAGGACTGAAACACAAGGCTTGGTAAGTGCAATGAGAACTTAGATGCGCTTAGCCATAGACTTGTGGTCTGTGCAATTATGGAAAAGGCTGTTCATGAAGTTAGACTCCAGATATATTTGCCTCAGACCCTGCTATTCTGAAATGTGCCCTTCTGAAGAACAGCCAAAACTGCATACCCATGGATGTTAAAAATCCCATCATTTGGTTGAGACAGTTTTGAGATCTGCACTCTCACACTAGCCCACCTTTCAAGCAAAAAGGCTTGCACAGAGATCTCCTTTTTCTCCTGATGCTCCACACTGTCCTTGTAGGATACTGGCACAACTGCATGCATCACAGGTGAAATGCATCCAGGAACTGTTGAGATTGAGCATGTTTTCCTCCTGCAAAGAGCCACGCATGAAGGTAAAAGTCAGTCCTGAAAGAAAACAAGAAGATGAAGCAGCAGAAATGTAATGCACCCCTGGAGAGGAGCGTGCAGCTCCCACATGTGGGTCCAGGTGCTGACAGTCCTCCACACGGGAGATGTAATTCACAGCTCTGGAATCCCTAGCTGGAATTTGCTCTGGGATATCTCACTGCAAACTCGTTGTGCCTGGCTGGCTGGCAGCCACAGGGAGAGCAGTGCCTCCTAGCAATCCAGAGCGGGGCGGATCACGCTTCAGGCAACGAAGTACTTACCTTAGTACTTGTGAGGGTAACAGCAGCTAAGGGTAGGTAGGATTGGACATTTTCCAAAACATCTGGAGCAACTGAGCCTCTTAAGCCAGGCCTGCCCAGTGCTCTGGTTGTTATCTGGGACTATTATACAGATGTCTGCATACCAGATTAGATACTCATAATTAATTGCTACAGTGTTTGATTGCTTGAGCCAAATGTGTGCTCCTAATCCTTCCTCTGCATCTTTTGACTTTCTTATCTCAACGATCTCCTAATGCAAAGCGGTGTAGACCAACACACAAAGTATCTAGCAGCTGGAACTCACCTGCACTTTCAATGCTTACGCATCTACCTTAATAATAAGGAGCTGGTAGCTGGTTTTCCACCCTGCTTGGCACCAGAATAGCTGTGTCTTCCAGCCTCCATAGCAGTTAGTGTTGATGCCCCTTTTTACTGGAATTTTGCTTTGATGTGGGCATCAGTCTAACAGAATTTATCCTGCACAGCCTGGTAATACCCAGTGTTTCCACAGGGCACGCAGAGGCTGGAAATTCAGTAAGAAGAACCTGCTTCTTTTTTTGCCATTCAGACTCGGTAAAATACAGCTGAATCCTTCTCAAACACAGTTTGCCTGACTAGTAGCAGCATCCCACTTTCAAGTGATTAGTCACATGGAGATCACAATATTGTAAGTAGCAAAAAAATGTGATGTAAATGAATATCATATGAAGTACTTATGAGAGCCTCCAGAATACTGTCCTCTTTACAATACTGTAGCTAATGCCCAAGCTGATGCCATGCCTTATTCCCGACTCTGCTAAAATCATTTCAACCCTGTGTAAGAAGACTTGATTCCTACTAACAAGCGAAAAAAAAAGCAAAGTTGTGTTTTAGTAGCAGTTTCCTCTTTTATTGAGGACTTTCATCTAAATTTAAGTATTTTTGCTAAGTTAATTCTTCATTGCAAAGAAAATACTAACTGATATTAAATAATGGCAAGGGCCTTTATTGTTGTAGCAACAAGACAGAGTAGCATTAAAATGCCCTCCCCAGACATGCTCATTTAAATAAAAAAGTGAGTATATGTGACAACGAAGGAAAAGAGGGAAGTTGCAGGAGGTGAGTTACTCATAACATCTTACAAATATTTTCTCAAATATTCTAGCAGTGAGATAATTACAGAAGGGAACTGCCTATATTTTCTCAAGAAACAGAAATATTATTTTAATTTGCTAGAAATGCTCAGGAAAATTGTATTTCATGAAAGTTCAAGTTTCTCCAAGTGGACCGCTGTGGTAGGAGACCATCCTTCCCAGCTGTGTGCCACCAGAAAAATGTATATTACATTTCTTCCAGCTAGAGTTTCAAATATTAGCAAAGCTCAGTTGTTATTATTTAGCCTTACATTTTCTAAAATCTCTATTCTTGTAGAGTTTGGATTTCTTTTTTTTTTAAATACAGATGAAGTCTAATGCATAAAAAAGTATTTATTAGTGTTGTCCATACATAAAGATAACAGAAAATGGAACTTCAGCAGAACATCCAGGCAGTGTTGAGCACAAGTGCTTTAGCTGCTTGAGTAAGGGGTCCAGTCCTGGGCCTATGTACAAACTTGTATGAGTCATTTTGTTTCTGCATCTCTGTTTACCTGCCAGAAAATTAGTATAACTTGCTTCATACTATAGGAGAAAAGAAAGAATTGAAGTTTGCAAAGTTTTCTGGCATCCTTTGATGAGATTGGAAAGCTGAAGCTTTGCAAAATTATGGAAAAATCTAAACATCTTGTTGCTTTTCATTATCACAATAATGAAAAACTAATGATAATGTAGTTCTCTATCAAAATCTTTCTTGCACTGGCCAAGAAACCTGAAGTCTGCAAAGCTGCAGAAGCATTTTTAAAACTGCTTTATAAGCAACACTTTGCCTAGATGCTGTGAAAGATCAATCTTTGACAAAGGTTTAGCACTTACAGAGAAATCTAGTTAAACACAGAGAGAATATTTTGAACGTATTTTGAAGTTTATTTTTCTTAATAATTTTTAAGTCAAAAGTATTGTACATAACCAAGAAGTGCATAGCACTGAATTCATCACTTTGGCTAGCACAGCTCAAAGAGGGGCAAAGAGACTACTTATATACTTCTGTGTAGAGTACGTAACATCCATTGGTAACACCTGTGTAGCAATCTACATGCAAATAAAATCTATAACATCTTCAACTATGTCAAGTTTAGTCTGTTGTGTATATACGAAATCAGAAAAATATATGCCTTTTTTTCTTATATACACTATATAACATGACAATAAAATCTGAAATAGTTTGCAGTAACTTAGATGAGACTGGACTTTCATGATACAGAGCTTTAGAAGCACTTTTTAGAAACCTCAGCATTTTTTGTCTTGCACCATTGTGATAAAAAAGTTGCAGAAGGAAAGCAAGCTTTCTGGACAGTATTCCTCAGCCACCTTTTTCTGATCAATATAATCTATGTCTTCAACACAGTCTTGAGGACTGTGTTCTAGCTTTTTTTCAGTCACAGAGGCAGCTGCTGGGCTCTGAACAACTTCTTTTGCATGATGACTTGTGTTCCCTTTCGCAGGACCCACTGATGTTAGTAGGCTTGATCGGGTCAACTTGAGATGAGCGCTTCGTGGGCCTTTCCTACACACTTTAGATTTTAGGACACTTTTGGGGTCTTGACAGATCTCCTTCTGCTTCTTTAGGGATCGGGAAACTTGTTTCCAGTAGGATTTTTGGTTTGCTGCATAGTGTGGACAGGTGGAAGGGTCTCCAGAGAATTCGCACCAGAACTCGCTGTCACCATGCTTGCACTCTACATGCACAGTAATAGCATTCATGTCGGTCACTGCCCAGGTGCACTCAGCATTTTCTTTGGTTTTAAACTTGCCTTTAGGAGATGCTTTTCCTCCTTTTGACTTCCGCCCTTTTTCATTTTCTTGGTTAGATTCAGTTTGGTTTTTTCCACCGTCTTCTATGCCTTGTCTTCCCTTTTTCCTTTCCTTCTGTCTTTCACAGTTGGCTAGTAGCATCTGTGAGACCAGAATCAACACACAAAAAAGTCCAAAGCTTTTGATCCTCATGGTCTCTGCTTTGCTTGTTATCTGCCTTCAAAACAAACACACACACAAAAATATAAAACCATTTTCACTTAATGCTGGACTCCATTTGACAATTGCAATATTTCAGACATGGTATTACACTGCTCTTTGATACCTATTAAAGTGATGTTACCGGCAAAATCCTCTGTCCTTTATGTGAATAATACCTGGTTTCTAGAACCATTACATATTATCCTTGAGAACTGTAGATGGCTATGGAGTAAGTCCTTCTGATCCAATTACTTAATTATCTATGCAATGTGGAACAAAAGAGAGTCACTCCCTGGACGTGTTACTGCCTAGTGACTGAGGTACCTTAATTAAAATCTCTTCTGCAGTCAGAGAAGGAATTTGAACCTCGGATTTGTCAATCTCAGATGGATATCTTAAACTATAACATATAAAGCAGTTGTTGTTCCCATGATCTCCCATTTTGTAAATGGCACATAAGCTATTTTGACTCCAACCTCTGGCTATTCTTCAAAACTATGCCAGACAGAAAGGAAACCATTTGGTTCAAGTTAAGCAAAATTATTTCTTGAAAATTATCGTAATTCACTGGTTATGCCAGTATTTCAGGGTTTTGTTGAAAAAAAATAAAGCTAGTAGTCTTTCCAGACACCAAAAAGTAACTATTGATGCATTCTTTGCTGCCTTGACTGCTAAACAAACAGAACTATCTTTTTGCTTTTGAAGACACCTGCAGTATACTGGGCTATGTCTAAAGCTACCAAATTCAAGGGACAAATATACAACTTCAGTTTTGAAATGTAGCTAGTTAGCAAATTATTATCAAACTGATACCTGCGGCTGCAGAGAGCACATTTATTTCTGCAGGTGTTTCTCTTTATGAAGCAGCTTTCAGGATCAGAGCATACCATAATAGTAGAGGGTTTAAATCTGATATTTAGTTGATTAAATCCCTAAATGTACTTTTCAGACGTTTCCATCATAGCTGTTTCTGTAGCCAAGTTTCCGTGTTAGAAAGCAGAAATTCATGTGTAGGCACGCTAATAAGGAACCTATTTCAACATTCAGCTATTGGCAAATATCTTTAGTTACATAAATTTAGAATCTAGAATACATAGGTGCAGCAGATGTGAGCAGGTCCTACTTTTGCATAGTTCTTACTTGACTTGCTTCATGCCTTATACTATACGCAGAGTTTTTTCACTCCATAAAACTCTCTTTAGAGAACATCATGTAGTATTTACAGTTCTGTTGGAAATACAGCAACTAATAACATTAAAATGAATAATGATGTGACAGTAACCTTCTGTTGCAAGTGGAATAGTGCAAAAGTAAGATAACTAAAAGACATACCTCACACAAGGCTCGGAGATATCCAAATGCAACTCCTGATGCAACTCGCCTCTTTCAAAAGAATCAGAGGTAGTTGTAAAAGCAGCGCGGTATTTATAAAGGCAGAGACACACCTTCAGGTCTCCAGCAAGACTATTACAACAAATAGGATACTTCAGTGCCATGTTCGTTTAACTCTGACACACCTCCTTGGAAAAACGCCAGTTCTCATTTGTAGCGCACACACAAAAAAAAACCCAACCCAAAACAAAAAACCAGCTACAGTGGGGTGACGAGGTGTGTTTGCGTAAATTCGATGTTACTTTAGCCAAGTCCTTCCCTCTTCATGAACAATGATAAGAACTTTATTAGATCATGAGCTTCTCTAAAAGAGCTTTTCCCAGCCATTGAGGGATGCATCCTGCAATGCCCTCAACAAGTTGCACTACCATTGTGTTTAGCAGAATTTGGGTAGTGTTCAGTGATTCTTTGTGAAATGAAAACCATTCCACAAAGCATTTCAAAGTTACCTTTCGAACATTTCTTCACCTCCTGCCACAAAAATGTATTGGAGAACATTTAAAAATCAAAATAAGTAATTCTTCTGCATTAAGGACAGCATTCATTATGGTGAGATGGTCATAAGCACAAAGCCCAGAAACAAATACAAGCTCCCTCAGAATTAGTGACTGTATTGGGTCTAAGAGCTGGGATCAACTGATCAGCATTGATCTATGCTCCTCCATCTCTGCCAGTTTTTGTTTATGTAAAGAAGTCGGTTACATCACGAGATTTCATAATGGGACCATGTCTAATGCATATTAACCTGAAAAAGATGATGACAGTGAAAGAACAAGCATTAGATAAATACAAAAATGCATTCAGAGTTGGTAATAGGTGTCCCTTAAAGAATGGATAGAGCAGCTAGTGCCTTTGTAGCTCAGTTGCTTCAGGTGGTTTTACTGGAGAAAGGTAAGTGGGACATTTGTAGTATGTGCTTAGGAAATACTTACAAGAATAAAAGGCGGGATGCAAGAAGAGATAAAAGTAGAAATTGGTGTAAGATATAGGCAGGTCTTCCTTTTT
>NW_008824806.1:4997415-4999700 GCF_000699105.1 Pygoscelis adeliae | reverse complement strand
TTTAGATGTAAATGGAATGAGACAAAGGGACAAAGCTATAAGCAAGGCATTGTCTGGACTGGTGTGGTCATGAGGAGACTGTTAACTTGCTATTAAAAAATCAGAAGCCAAAAAAGGAAGAAAAAGTGTAATTCTGCAATGAGTGCAGACACAAATGTGGGGAATGGGATTCATTTACTTCAAATACCAAGGGTCTGATCTGTGTGCCAGGACTATCTCCTAATCTATCTATGGATGTTCAGCTACCTTTGATGCTTTCTGATTGGGTTCAGCCATTAGATCTGCCTTGTGCACCTTTGACTGGCATGAGTTAGTACAAAACTATTGGCAACAGTCCACTAAATGTGAAAGATTTGTGGTTAGCACTGGCAAGGGCTAATGAATAAGGGGTAAGGATGACTCACGGATCAGAAAATGTTTAACAGTGTGTCAGGTTGGATGGGAATCAGAGAATGAGGATAATGTGAGAGATAAGTAAGGGAGGGACTATCTTGCTCAGGAATCCTAAACTAACACCACATGATATCCACAGTATCATCTGCAGTATTAGTATTTAGGTTTATGGTTGGACTCGATGATCTTAAAGGTCTTTTCCAACTTAAGTGATTCTATGGTTCTGTTTAGCGTGGATCCTCAAAACTGTGCAGCTGCATTAGCGTGGCTATGTGCCCTAGATAATGAGCCTCTCATCAGGGCTAATTACTTTGGGGACAGCATCAAGCCAAAGTAGCTACACTACTGGCACTAATTCAGGTATGTTTTTATCATGCCCCATTGCCTTGTGTAAGCATACTATAAATTGATTTTTGTGTGACAGATTAGGGGGTTGGTTCAGGCATATCACCAAAAAAACCTGCCACCAAACCAGCAACACCCCCCCCTACTATGGCTGAATGACTTCTACAAACAGGGAAGAGAGGAAGGTTACAAAGAAGTATGAAAGGAACCACAGGCAATGGGACCAAGCACAAGGTTTACAGTAAGGAACTACACGTTCTTGTCCCAGCTTTGCCACAGACTTTCTCAGAGGTACTTACTAGGACGTGCCAGAAGTTCTTTACCTGGAAAGGGAATATAATACTTATTCTTGTAGATGATGTTGCAATGATTTTTTTGCTGGTGCTTACCAAATACTGTTTACTGGTGGAACTGATCACAATGTATTGAAAATATTTAAGCCCTCCACCATTCATCACTTCCAAATTTGCCTATTTTGACAGCTTTGCCTAGCAAATTAGGTTTCAATGTCAGTCTCAGTTCAGCTGCCCCATTGTCGATGGGACATATTAACGTAGTCTTCCTACTTGACAAATAATGGGGGAGACAGGGAGAGAAAGGGCTGCACAAGAGAAGATTTGCCTTTCTGCTGCTTTGATATTCCCTGCCTGAGGTGGTGGCAGACTGGACACATGTTAGCTCTTCCTGCCTTTAGCACGTAGAAACTTCTGTAGTGAATTCTGCAGTCGAGTGCTTGTTGGTACGGGCGATTACATCTTCGAGATGATCCGTCTTGACCCAGCTGGACTGCTTGCCTAACCTGCGTAGATGATTTCAAAATCCCAGCAAACCAAGATTTACTTGTTTACGTGCATAAAATACAGTCTCAGTCTATGGACGCTGGCCTGGATACCCTACAGTTATATTGCTATGCCCCCAGAATATCTTTTTGTTTTGTTTTAATTAGACATGAACTATTGTTTTATGGATGCCTTTTACCTACCTGGGCATATAGCACATATTCATACTGTACCCCAATAACCCTGCTGGGAGCTGCCTCATCACTATCTCCAGGTAATCAGAACGTTTGTTTTCTTCAACTTTCATCTTGAAAAGAAAGTACACAAAATTAAAGTAGGACCTCCATTTCTTAGATGCTTAATTAGCACCTAATTGTCAATTAAAAATTGCTGCAAAAACTTGTTTATAATATGATTTCCAAGAAAGTCTTCTTTTTTTTTCTTTCTGTCATGCACATTTTAAAATATACCTTAGTCTTGCCCTTTGCTGAGCTGAAACGCTGTTTGCTTGTAAACTGCAGGCACGGTTTTGCTGCAGAACAAAGAGTGCAGACTAGTAACCGAAAGACAATTTGATCTATGCAACATATGGCAAACCTGAGCAGCTCATTTGGCAAGATCAAATTTATGGGGAGCTGTTTAGTTATTAAAATAGAAAGGCACAGGAAACATTTGGCAACACTAGCAAATAAAAGTAATCATTAAGAATTACAAACATGGATGCCAAAATCCCAATGTGAGTTTTGTATAGAAAAATCTTAATCCAGA
>NW_008824806.1:4990543-4997296 GCF_000699105.1 Pygoscelis adeliae | reverse complement strand
TCTTGGGACATTTAATCAACATTTTTAAATTTTCATTAGAACTGTTATAATTAAATCTAGCTGGTGTCTTTCTGCTCTTCAAGCAAAGAGAGGAAGAGGTTTTATCCTTATTCCTAACTATGATTCATTGACGTGGAAGAAGTGCAGTATTTTAGTCCTTGTTACTGCTTATATATTATCTACAAATATGTGTATTTTTATATAGGAAATTATTATCATTTGAACTATTAGTTGCATTGGTGCATTATTTGCAAACTGCAGTTTGCTTGTGGTGTCATCTATGTGACATTGTGAGGCTCCTGTTCATTTATAGTTTTTTTCCCCACAGAATAAAAAGTTAATTTTATATACAAACAGTAAAAAGTTAGTTTAATTTACAAATAGTAAATGATCAATGAATTTCCTTGACCACCTACAAATACAGCTTCATATAAGAATATCAGCTATTTGTCAGTCATACGTGTAGACAGCAGGATGTTGTTCTCCGTGCAAATGCTCAGGCAGAGTGAATTAAAATAGATCCAGCATCAGTGAAGTGAACAACTGCTTACATTTCAAATTAATGTCCGTGAGTATTGTTCTGCAGCATTCAGCCTATCCTGATGATGGAGAGTGACTCACTGCATCAGGTAATGTTCCAAGGATATAAAGGAGGACTTGATTTTGATGGGACTCCAGGGACATGTGTAGAATCAATCCCTCTGTCAAAATTTTCCTTTTAACTTAAACAGTTTGAGCACAGGCTTCCTTGAAAACTGTGTCACCTGGCACAACATACCTCACAGTGATTCTCTAGAGTAAGTTTGCAAACTTTGTTAAAAGAACAGGATCGGGCATGTGTATTATAAACCTCATTTTCTACTTTTACATATACACTAGAAGTGAATATATATTTGCTGCAAGACCTGAAGAAAGAATGACATTAAGCACTCTACATCTAGAGTTCCTTTACAAATTACCAGCCTGACTAAATGGATGATGTTAAGCTGCAGTTACTTTCAGGGGTGGGGGGTGGTTGTGGGGTTTTTTTGGGCGTTTTTGGGGTTTTTTTTTTAATGTGATTAGCATTCCAGGTGCTCCCTGCAAGTAAATAAATACCATCAACGTATGTAAATCGGACATTTTCGGTGTATAGGTACACACATTATTAATATGCAATTCTTACTATAACTAAAACAGACTAGCCTGTTCATGTACTGTTTATTAACAAAATATAATCATGTACAGGCTGTTGGTGTGCACCATTTTGCTGAAAATACCTGCTGAAAGACTAAGTATGTTAACAAATGTGGCAGTCATACCTCTACCTCCAAGTGCAACACCCTTTTTACTGTGGCGGTGGGTTGTTCTCTGGCACCTCACTTCCATTCCTAGGTAAACAAGCTTCAGGCAAGGGACTCGTGACTTTATTTCCTTTTCAATTCTGTGAATTTAGTATCTACAAAAGACAGTAAGCCGACAGCCCTAAATGCTCAAGCCCTCGTACATAACAACAAAAAAGTTGTCACATGGGCAGTGGCACCAATGCCAGCCTTTCTGTATCTCACCGCCTGTGCCCAACGCTTCAGAAGAATATTCCATAGCCTACTGGCATTTCTCTGGAAGAGGCTAGTTAATTTAAAATTTGGTGATGGTTTCAGTGCACTGAGATCTGTTTACTAATTAGTTTACATGGAGGCATAATTATTTGAAAGGACGTTGAAGAAAACTCATCAGTTAACAATAATTTTCAGTTACTTCTGACCTGGAGTTAAATTCATGTTAGTTAAATAAGTATGAGAAAAAGGCACCAGATTCTCTCTTCATTGAGTCTTCAACAGTGTCCAATTATTTCACGAACTGGCCAAAACTGACAAGTGAATTTGGCAGAACAACATCCACGTGAAAACCAATATCATGAAACCCAAACAAGAAAGAAACAAAAACTAGCTAATTCAAACAAGTGTTAAATTTGTTAATCACAGAACAACAAAAACTGTATGACTGCTGTATATTAATTATAAGCTAGTAAAAAGAAGAGCACCTTACAAGACTAAATGGTAATGTTATTTTATAGCAAACTTTAGTTCATGCTGAAGTTCCCATTTGCAGATGCTCAGGCATTTCCATTAAGAACTGAATTCCTGAAACACTAGTAAATTAAGTGAACACTGCTCCTTCATACAGTGGTTATCTGTGAGTGAAACTAACAGCTTAATCATTTTATCCATCATTTGTAGCCCTAGTATTACTGAATACCTTCCTCATCTATGAATTCAGTAGTTCTTACTTGCAGTGTTATTCTTCATTTACTTGCTGCGTTATGTTGGCAACATTTTGATTAAAATATCCTGAAATTCATTACTGCCAAGGTGTAGTTTCTCTTCAGCAGAGCTCTAACCCTCTTGGCTCCCAGCTCATAGCTGGCAGTCAGCAGTTGTTCATCTATTACCTAACCGCACGCATCTCACACCCAGTCAGAAAAGGGAGGGTTTGTTTTCAGACCTGCAGAGTATTGTTTTATCTTGGTAGGCAAGGACAGTGGTGTTTTCAGAAAAATATAAGTGGTTTTAATTAACCCAAGGAGATCCAAGCCAGTGATGGAGCACGGCCGTTAGGAACGTGTTTCTGAAATGATGAGGAAATCCCTCTTGTTTCATTAGATAATCCAGAGGAAAATTCTGTGGACCACATGTATACAGGAGACATAAAACTTTGATGCCAAATGGGGTTGACAGAGCGTTTTGCCTTGGCAGGAGGAGGCTTTCCAAATTCAAATAAGGATAGGAAAATCTTAGATGCCTCTTCTCCCTTAATTATATTGTGAAAGTATGTTGAACCAACCTTAAAGAAAGTTTGCCTTGATTTTAAAACACTTCAAAGACAAAGAAGTATAAATAATTGCCATTGCTAACTAAACATGATTACCCTCTTCTATACGGGATATTAAATGCTGATACCATGATAAAGATGATTGTTACTGTACAAGAGTTAGTGGAAACCATATCCCAGTCAAAGCAGATCCTAAGATTTTGGTCCCTGCATATTTGCATCTGATAATGCTACAGGGTCACCAAAGAAGAGATGGGATTAGATAGATATATAAAAAAAAAAATCTGTTTTTTCCTCTTCTTTAGAATTTAACTTTCACAGAATACAAAGGTTAAGTTTATAAAGAAAAAAAAACAAACTTGGAAGAAAAATAATGTGAAATAGAGGGATACTATACTGATATGTATATTTCGTACTGATTTTTTCAATATCAGGAAGAACTTAACCTCAAAATCTGAATTTTACATATTTTCATTTAATTTTGGCTCTAATGGAAGTTATCACTTCTCTATCTCAATCACAGCTAAAGACTCTCCAAGCACAATAATTTCATTGTCCTGTGATTTTATTTGAGCAGGCTGGCTGCTTGATTTATTAGCGTAGATTCAGGGCATGCTCAAGTTGTTTTGGCAGCCAGGGGAAACAACTATTAACTAATTGCCACCTGAATTATTTAGCCTGCTAAGATTTTTATAGCTCAGAGCAACGCAAGAGCCTGTCTGTCTGACCAGAACAGCTTCAGAACTACAATCAGACAAAGGATTGCTCTCTTACAGAAAGATAACGAGTAAAATAATAAAAAGATGCCATTGTAAATTACTGCCTGCCATTAGACTGGAGTCTCCTCAGGGTAATGGCAAGTCATGCATATCTACCAGAAGGAAGAGTTTGACACGTTACATGAAATCATCAGACATGTATCACTAGAACACAAGGGACTGCCTTATGAGCAGCACTGTTTACCATAAGCACTGAGCTTAACACTCCAACCAAAAAATTCTTTCAGCTGTCATGAATGCCTTATCTCTCGTTAAAGCATTGCAGTAAAAAATTCCCCATACGCTTATTCAGATGAATAGCTGAAAAAAGCCTTTGCATTAGGGCAATACTGGTGGAGTTACTAAAGGCAGACAAGGGTAAGAAATGAGATTCAGCCCTCTTCTAGTTCTAATCCACCTTCTCATAAAGGTAAGATTTTTTTTTTTCTCAGTGGGAATTTGAAATTACTTAGGCACTTGTTTTAGGTTTTTTCTGATGTATACACAGCAGGCTCCACTGAATTAGTTCCTTTACAGGCAGCAAAAATACTAATTGATCCTGCATAGATGAAGGGAACCAAGATTAGCTGAGGGTTATAGTGTGGTTTGGAACATTTCAAATATTGATCAGATCAGTGGTGAAATTCTTCCACACCTTGGTGTAGTTGCAGAGTGATACAGGATGAACGTGAATGGAGTTGAAGACAGTCTGTACGGGCCAAGGTGTGGTATATTAGAAAGACATTCTTTCCTAGCTGCTGACCACTTTTTTTGAGGTTGTGTCTGGGCTTCTGTAAACCACATCTGATCTGAATTGATAAAATCAACAGTATTTTTTTCAAGGAAGATGCAGCAATTATCTTTTCTACTTTTACTTTAAGAAATCAAAGCAACTTAGATTTCCTTTCTAGTTTTCCTCTAATGCAGTCCTGGTCAGAATAGATGGACTTTCAAAAGTCTGTTTTTGACATCAGTGATAGCTCTGGTCTTTGTCTGTTCTCAGAATCCTTTCAATAAAGCTTAAAGCTGTTCTGTAAATAAATTAAGCTGTACCAATAAATATACATGTGTATATATACACAGATGTATATATAATAAGCATTGAAGAGTTTTCTTCCTTCTATTATAGTTCATTAATATTAGTGGGTTTATTTGTATATTTGTTGAAATAAGGGGTGCATATATGTGTGCAGAGAGAGAAGAATAGATGGATCTACCCAGACTAAGAAAGTATACTGTGTAAATTCTTATGATTTTATTAGTGCCTACCAATTTTGTGGTTTTTAGCACTGGTTCCAAGCACAGCAAAATGTTTCTAGCACTTCCTATGGAATAAACATTCATTTCAAGTACACTTTTTAAATATAGTGGGAAAATGGAAACAGGAACCAAGAAATTGTTCCAGGAAAAGGAAACTAGGAACGGAAAACCAGGGACTTCATGGTGTAGGAGACTGTGCGGCATCTGGCCGGGATGGAATTAATTTTTTATGGTGCTGTGTTTTAAATTTGTGACTAGAACAGTGCTAATAACACACCAATGTTTTAGTTATCGCTAAACAGCATCAAGGCCGCCTCTGTTTCTCACTCTGCCCTCTCTTCAGCGAGTAGGCTGGGGGTGGGCAAGAGATTGGGAAGGGACACAGCCAGGACAGCTGACCCCAGCTGACCAAAGGAACCTAAGGGATATTCCATGCCATATGACATTGCGTGCAACAGTAAAACTGGGGGTAGTCTTTCTAGAGTAGCCATTGCTTGGAGACTGGCTGGGCATCAGCCTGCTTGTGAGAGGTGTAGAGTGAATGTCTTTGCATCACTTGGTCGTTTTTTTTTTTCCCCGTCTTCCCTTCACTTATTAAGTTGTCTTTATCTTGACCCATATTTTTTTTTCACTCTCGTGGTTTAACCTCAGTTGGCAATTGAGCACCACCCAGGCACTCGCTCACTCCCCCCAGTGGGATGGGGAAGAGAATCAGAAGGGTAAAAGTGAGAAAACTCGTGAGTTGAGATAAAGACAGTTTAATAGGTAAAGCAAAAGCTGCACACGCAAGCAAAGCAAATCAAGGAATTCATTCATTCCTTCCCATCAGCAGGCAGGTGTTCAGCCATCTCCAGGAAAGCAGGGCTCCCTCACGCGTAACGGTTACTTGTGAAGACAAACGCCATCACTCCGAATGTCCCCCCCTTCCTTCTTCTTCCCCCAGCTTTATATGCTGAGCATGACGTCATACGGTGTGGAATGTCCCTTTGGCCAGTTTGGGTCAGCTGTCCTGGCTGTGTCCCCTCCCAGCTTCTTGTGCACCTCCAGCCCTCTCAGTCAGCAGAGCATGGGAAGCTGAAAAGTCCTTGGCTAGTGTAAGCACCACCTAGCAACAACTAAAACATCGGTGTGTTATCAGCATTGTTCTCACCCTAAATCCAAAACACAGCACTGTACCAGCTACTAGGAAGGAAATTAACTCTATCCCTGCTGAAACCAGGACACTCACTTTTGCTCTTCCAATTCTCTCCTCCATCCCACTGGGGAAGGGGAGTGAGTGGCTGGTGGGTATTTCATTGCTGCCCGCGGTCAACTCACCACAAAGACTTCAATCCTGCAAATAACCAACAGAAATTTTTATTTCAGTGGATTCCAGTTGGAAAGAAACCAACAGAGTTCGCTCCGTGTGCAGAATTTCCCCTTTGCTAAAAATACTGATGGCCAAGCTACACTGATACCATTTTGGCTCCACGCCTCTAAACCACGACGGTTATCATAGCAAAGACAACAAGGAGGTACAGTCACAGTTGTGACAACTCCTTTGCTGATTTAGTTTACTACATTTGACAAAACTATTTCAGCTATGTGGAAAAAGTGATCTTGGGCTAACACAAGCTATGTCTCTACAAGTCACGTCAGCCACCATAGCCCAACCTATGCACTGACAGGATTAGCCATAAAGTTTATCCTCCATAATCTTTGGGTTATCCTTGAAACATAGTATAAGCATCCTTTAAATGCAGTTGGGCTGTAAGGTTCAAGAGCTCACATCTAGTGCTGGGTGCCAGGTCCTGCACTTCGGCCACAACAACCCCATGCAGCGCTACAGGCTTGGGGAAGAGTGGCTGGGAAGCTGCCTGGCAGAAAAGGACCTGGGGGTGTTGGTCGACAGCTGGCTGAACATGAGCCGGCAGTGTGCCCAAGT
>NW_008824806.1:4984970-4989905 GCF_000699105.1 Pygoscelis adeliae | reverse complement strand
CTCAGCAAGTCAGAAGAATGACTATAAAGGTCTGTGTTTCACAGCTACTGCGTGGGCTCGTAGCTCTCAGCATTTTCACATCTGACATAAGTCTCTGAAGGCACAGAAAAAGGACGAAGAGAATGGACAAATCTTATGTGCCATTTTCATTTTACTGAGATCAGCATATTTGGGTATATAGTGAATAGAAGCCATTAACAAAGAAAAAGGTTTCTTGACCCATCTTTCCAATTTCTAGTGCAACTTGTTATGGTTAGCAAAAGCTGAAAGGACACATGTCCCTCAGCATTTATGACAGATTTAGAGTTTTCTCAGTTAACCAAGAGAAGATGTGATGTCTCTGACTATATTGTTCTTTCAAAACTTAGTGTTTTTTCTTGGATCATTTCTAACTCTACAGCTCCTCCATGTGGAGATCATTAACAAACAAGAAATTAATAATGCTAAACACTAGGTATTAATACTTTTTTTTATGGGTTTGCAGAAGACTAGCAGTATTCTAAATGTTTAGGACATTTTTTAGAGGTATTCAACCCTGTTCAGCAGAAACCCATTTTCTGAAAACTGGTGAAAAGCAGTGCAGTAATTCCGTACATCAGAATGCCACTGCTAATGCTGCGGCATTACAATTCCAATTCTAGTTTAAGTTACCCTTTTTCCTTTGTTATCACATGAATTACACAAACTAACTTTTTATTCATGTTTAATTATATTTGTTCCTGTGTGCCCGTATAGGAATCTCACATCTATGTCCTACTTCATGCTATCAGGGAGTTTGGGGATTTTCTCCTGTATGTTGGTAAAGAGGACCCAAATCCTGATTAACCAACCTGCTGGTTGGGAACAGGGCTGAAGGCTGGATCTAGTAAAGAACAGCCTTCCCATAACCGCTTCCCATGCTGCCTGTCCACAGCCATCAGAAACTGAGCCGTAGATTATTTAATGCAATATTTAAAACAACTATTCAATAGATAGTGAATATTATCTGTGTGTTAATGATGACACAGTCCAAACGACTTCATTAAACACTAATAAGCATTAGGCTTGGGGTAAACTGAAAAGACAAGAAGAGAGAACCACCTGACGCTCTGCAGGAATTTTAGAGAGTAGGCACTGGCACTCACCATCCCCTCGCACCCCTCCAGGAGGAACAAAGGTGATATGAAGAGAGACTGTATCTCCCCTGCCCGTTCTCACAGCTGAATTGGAAACGGCCAGTGTTCTCAAAGGTTGTTCAGACAGCTTTCAGTCATCACAAGGATATCTGATGTATGCCTGTAACTTAAAAAAAGTTATCTGTTAACATTTTTGATTGAAGGTTTGAAGTTGAATAGGAAATGGAAGAAAATATGGAAAGAAGAGAGACTTCAGGTACTGCTAGATTTGGACTGCAAACCACCCTTTTAATAAATGTCCAATGGTCTGAACTCACATCCGCTATTGATTAGTACAAGAGCGCATCTCACACATGGTAAAGCAGTCTTTCCTGATGCTTTTATGAAGTGTTTCCTTAAGCCAGGCCTCAGAATAGGTAGGGACTGTTGTGGGATTCTTTCTGTTAGCTCTAGTCAGGTTTTGACCTCAGATCTTAAAATAAATGGAGCTAGCCAATTCCTTTTGAGAACAGTATTTTATATCTTTTTGAAGTATAGTTGAGCTCAGCAAAGAAACCTTAGTCCTTCCTTGTTTCAGTACCACCAAAAGCCCAAAGCTGCTCTGAACTAGAATAAACTGCTGACTGAAGCGTTCTGCATAACTATGGCCTACAGCACAAAAGGGCTGCCCCACCGCTATGGCAGGGAATGAGATGGGGTGCACCAGACAGGCTTCTTTCACTCCAGCATTCGGTTGAAATCAAGAAGAAAAATAATAACATTTGGACAGTTTCTGCTCTGAAAGAACAAAAAGATTTTTGAAGCCAAACAGAATGTATGAAATGAGCACACAAAATCATTTCAAAACAGTAATTTATTTTAGGGGTGGCATAAAATAGAATGATTACAAAGGGCAAAAGCAACCTTTTTCATTGCTATCTTCTCGCCATGTAGACACTTGTAAATTTTAGTTTTGGAATAATCAATGAAATCTTGGCATTCTCAAGGGCCCTTTCCTGTTAACCCATCAATATGTACTCTGTTCCTCCAGCTACCCCAGACCAGTTGCTTACTGTTTGTACAAAGCTTTTTTTTTTTTAATATAAAAACACAGACTAGGTTTTAAATATTATTTTTGTTCCCCTCCTTATCAGCTCTTTCTCCCTTCTCTGAATCATTATATTTAAGGTCGTGAACAGAAAGAACCAAAGAGTAATGGTTTAATTAAGTATAAACATAACTAGACCAGAGGAACACTGTTGCATTCAGACAGGAGATTTACATTAAACTATGTGCTGGCACACATAGGCACGTCTGTACTCACCGGGCACACTATATATATTAATCTGCGCATTGCAGCATGACAGATTTACAGTTGGAGGAACTAATGAGATGCAGAAAAACCGATATGCAAGCAGATAAAATTGTAAGCAGCAAGACCTGAGAAAGAGATGGAGTTTGCAGTGCAGAATTTCATTATTGTATCTATATGCATAACCTACTGATTACAGCCACAGTAAAAGTGTGTAACAGGCTGGCTTTGTTTGAGAGTCCTCACTGCATGTTCAAGGTCCAAAGCTGGGGCATGTGAGGGAAGACTTTGTTCCCATATGTGTACTCATCTAGTAGAACTACAAAAACCTGTGTTAAATTTTTGTTTCTGCTTAAATACACACCTAGTACCGTTTAACATACCGTTAAAACACCTGCTGTAAGAGGCCCCCTTACATGTCTCTGTTTCCTAACCTTTTAAAGGTGGATAATGATACTTGCCTATGTCAGAGACATACAAGAAAGTTACCTTTATATTTCTTTTTTTGTAAACATCCTGAAGTGTACAAATAGAAGGTAATGTGGAAATAAAATATATTACAATTTTAAACAATTTCTACAACTGAGGAACTAACTTCTAGCTCAGTTCAGTATTCTGTTGTATTCAGTTTTCCTTTCCTTTCTACAGGCTGACAAGCAATGCACTTACACAAAGCTGTTGTAGAAAGCACACTAGCAATTCAATTGTTATATGTCTCTTTAAATAGCAACAATTATTTTTGTTTTGAACAACTTTTAGATAACGCAGGAGAAAAGAGACATGATGACGATGGTGTGGAAAATTAATTACCTGAGGAACTCTTTCAGATGGATTTCTTCCTCTCTCTCAGATATTTACAATGTGCTTTTCTTCTCACAGATGCTGAAGGCACTCAGTTTTCTACACTGCTTTCTAGTCCTTGACAGTGTATTTTCTTTGCTCATGTAAATTATGCTGAAGCTGCAAAGTAGTCATATACTGCTCTTTACTATTCAAGTTCAACTAATATGTAGATGTTTAAAAAGGGCCACGATATACCCAGAAGAATAATTTGTCTGGTGGTAAGGATCTAAGGTAATCTTTAATTTTGGATCCTGGGTTCTTTCCAAGTCAGAAACACTTATGACACAATCCCCCACAAAAAAAATGATTAATAGTGAGGAAGAAAAAAAAAGTTTGCCTGTTCCATCAAATCACTGTGATTGATCTATTGTACTTCAAATGAAGTATGTTACTGCCAAAGGACACTGCTGCTCCTGAGGTAAAATATGTAGTGTTCTAGAAAAAGTTTTATAGTTCCCTAAGCTGAAGGAAAACAGTGTTTCTGATTTCTTTCAGTTGTTGACTCACCCTGAGCGAAGATGTCCAGACGCCATGTGATCAGTGTGAAGCAAAACCAAAGGCTATTGAATTGATTGCAACTATGTAGAAGATTTCAGGCCTGAGAAGACAGGGGAAGCAGATGACTGCAGATGATTAGAGATGATGTTCCTTGTCGGTGCTACTCAATGGCTCTTACCTCTTCGTGTCGGTATATTGTGAAAAATGTCTCCTGTCATCCTGGTGTAGCTTACCTTCATGGCAGACGCAATGTGGATTTCTATGGACAGGTTTTAACAATGGGTCTTGGAACATCTTTTCTGATGAGAGAAATGGGTCATGGGGGACAGCAGTATTTGAGGCAGGTCTTGGGGAAAGATAGAGATCTTGTCCTGACGAACCATGTCTCCACAGCCTGCTCTGGCACCCACCCTTGGGGCAAACCCACCATGCCATAGTCCAAGTTCACCAACGCGACTTGAAAGACATTGGTGTCTCTTCCTCTCTAGACTCCAGTCCCCAGCAGGGTCCTGCCAGCCACACCTCCCCTGAGCACCACTGTTCCCAGCCAGACCCTGCAGAACAGCCAAAATACCTACATCTGCCAGCAAACCACCCTTTTCAGCACCGCTCAGGGCCCCAGAGCCACAACCCAACCCCAACACTGCAACATGGTCCCACAACACAACGGCATGCGGTCCCCCAGGGCCTGCACAGCCTGCTCGCACCTGGGCCACCGGCAGCTTGCTTGGGAGATGACCCTCATGGAGGCCATGCAACTTTTTCCCCACGCAAAAACAGGTGCTGCTCAAACACTTGAGCTTCAGTTTCATTTGTGCCATCTGAGGCACCAAAGTGCCACGACGGTCTCGTTTTCTGCACACAGATGCGGAAACCCCACTGCACGCTTCCCTTCTGTCACCTTCCCACACTGACCAGATCTCCCGTGTGACTGCGAGCGCATCAGATAACCTTCCCCAGCTGCAAACATGAATTTGTGGCTTTCCACGTTAAATTTCTGGAGTGTGGAAGACGGCATCATCTCAGTACCTTGGTGACAGCACCCAGGTGGCCTGTGCCTGCCTTGAAGGGGGCGGCGAGAGGGGAGAACAGTGGGCAGCGCTCCTGCCTGCCCCCCTGCCTGCCGGGCTGTTTTGGCAGAGGAAACACTGAGGCCCCTCTCAGAGTTCAGAGCCTGAATTCTGCTCA
>NW_008824806.1:4962888-4984797 GCF_000699105.1 Pygoscelis adeliae | reverse complement strand
GCTCACTGTTTCCTTCAGCAGTAAGCGTCTAGCCCTCTTCAGTTCCTAGGCAAATTCTTAATTTTATTACAGCCGCGTTTGTGGGGAGGGCCCCCTCACACACCACGTTACGCTGGTAAGACAAATAAAGGGGCAACCAATTTCACCATTTGCACATTAATTTTTACGGACAGCAGCAGTAGCGACAGAGTAATGCAGTTTTTTACATCTGCAGCCAGCAGACCTAAAAGGACACCTCTGTTTCCCCTCCTGACTACAATCATTGTAAGCCTGGAGGCAGTGGGAGCATACCATGGGTTAGATGCCTATGGCGATCAGCTGGTTATGCAAACAATTTTATAACCTGCTGAGGAGAGGGAGGCGGGGAGGGGAACATGATCTTCTGCTCCAAATCAGACGTCGGCTTCGTTTTTTTCTTCCTCTGTACATACTGTAATATAGCTACTCTGGAAATTCAGCACCTGGCCTCCTGCCTAATGTTTATGCAGTTAACTTTGTATACAAGATATGAAAGTGAACTAAAGAGATTCTCAGTATGTCTGGTATGATGTGTCCATGAGGTAACACCGATGTCTTGTCATCGTACTGACTACATCTCTTCTGCCTTGTTTTCTTATTCCTGTTTTTGTATACGTATCACATACCTTTTGTCATTGTAAAATGATCTGTGAAGTCTGACGAGAGCAATTCTCTTGTTTGTAAGGGGAAAAGCAGAGAGCGCCAAAATAAATCTCCTGTGCTGCATCTGACTCCTCTCCAGAGAAGAAAACAGAGATTGGGTAAAATAACAGCAAGAGAAACAGAAAAAAGAAATTGACGACCATAAAGCTCCTGAAGAAGCAGGAAAGGCAACGGGCAACTTTGGGAAATTTTAGTTTTTTCCTTGTCCTCTTATTTTTGTGGAAATCTCTGTCCCTAAAATCCATGCCATATCAACTACGACACCTATTGAAAAATCAAGAATGCAAAACGTAAGACTGAAACCATGCAAGAACGACCAGACAACATACCTAAACAATTCTCTCAGAAAACACCAGAGTGCACTACTGCACAGTTGAGATGATTCACAGGCACACTAAGCAACATTATTACTGAGGTGTGGATTTGGTCTACTTTAACACGAATAACCTACACAGTGCAAACGATGATTTTCTTAGTTTCAGATACTTGGTTTTAAGGCAAACAGACCTGATGTTCAGTGTTCATTAACACCTGAATTTCTTGTCGATTTTCTCTGCTGTCAAAACCAGGCTAAATAAAAATATGTACCAAAAGACAGAAGCACTGAAGTTATTCAAGATGATGCATTCGACTTAATGACCGGATCTGCCATCAGAACATACTTAAGAAAACCGCCTCTCTCGTTTGCTTTGATATAGTTAGAATGGCAAATCCAAGAGCATTTTTTGCACTTTAAGGAGACACGGATGCTAACAGAGGTGTTCATTATTAAATAACCAGAATGTTTAACCTTTCTTTTGTATTTCTATTGTAAATCATAGAATCGTTCAGGCCAGAAGGCAGCTTGGGAGGTTTGTAGTCCAAGCTCCTGCTCAAACCAGGGCCACGGTGAATTCAGACTCCATTGCTTAAACTTTGTCCAGTTGGCCTTGAAAAGCTCCACAGATGGAGATTCCAGAGCCACTCTGGGGAACCTGCTCTGGTGTTTATCCTCCTTACAGTGAATGTTTTTCCTTCCACCAAGTCAGAACCTCACCCGTATCAATTTGTGACCATGATCTCTTTTTCTCCTATCACACAAGTCAGTGAAGAGCATAACTCCGTGTTCTCTATAGCCTCCTCATATGTATTGGGAGGGGGGGGAGGCTATTAGGTCCCTCATAAAGCCTTCTCCAGGCTCCAGAACCAGCCGTCTTGCTGGCTTTCCATTAGACTCGCTCCAGTCTTTCCTGGATCTTAACTATGTGTGTTAAATATACATCCTTTTATACACAGGTTCTCCAAACACATAATTTTGCTTTTCTTGGAAGCTTACCTTGTCAAAGTAGCGAATGCTCATGATGCTTCTGTGGGAACTTAAATGTGAGGATCTTGAGGCAGGTGGACTATCTCACATCGCACTGAATTAGCAGCAGAAGCAGCGGGCCTGGATATCAGGGGTCTCCCTGGTTGCAGGAATCCAGACAAACATTTTTGCCTGCTGTTCCTCTGTCAAGAAGATAAGGACAAATTCCATCTCCACTTGAGCGCATTTCCTGAGGTACTTACGTATATGGGGACTAACAGGTTAACCTAAAATGAATGAAACAGCAGGTTTCATTCATTCACGAGGTACTTGAAGATGCATTAAACTCACCACAAACACTTCTCAATTCATCCTTTCATTAATGAATAGCACTTTCATACCAAGAAGGTAACTGAAATGTCACGACTGTATGTTTCTAGTGCTAAACACAATTAAATGGTAATGCAGCTGATACAACTACGGTGCTGTTACCCTAAGGTGGGGTATTTCAGCTAACATGCAATTTTTAAACATTTGGAAAGCAAGATCATTATAGTTAACTGACTTGCTGAGGGTGCATAGTGTTGCCTAATGAAATGCAATCCAAGCCATGCATCACGTCGCTACCAAAATCTTCACCTTTTTGTAAAATTTAGTGCTTAACTGTTTTGTGGATCCTGGATATTTTACAAAAAACACTTCATGAAAGAGGGGCCTTTGGTGCAAGACTATTTGATTTCTAGTTTCCACTTCAACCATGAAGTTTCAGGTGGTCATTCCAGACAGCACAGTGCCAGTCACAGAGCCCTGTGCAGCAGAGCTCTGCTCTACTGAAACGAGACAACAGTTCCCTAGGAAATAGTGCACTAGCAAGTATGTGTGACATTTGTCCTCTACCAAGCAGAATCAATGATGGCCACATATTTTAGACTGTATCATCAAGTTCTACAAAGCGTCAGACAACTTGGCTGCCTTCTGTGCTCAGTGCATATACATAGACGAGGGCATAAAGAGGAAAATTTTCTTTTAGTGAACTGATGAAACCACCTCTTTTCTCCTGCTACCAGTGTGGTGGGTGACTGATTCTCCCAGACTTCTCTCAATGCAAGACATCGTCTCATTTTTGAGGTCGTTACTGTTGCAGTGGATACTACTGCAAAATATTCACTCTGCAGTGTGGATTTTGGATCATACAAAAGAGTAGTTTTTAAATATTTAAAAAACACACCTCAAGAAAACCCTCAGCCTCCCCTTAACATTTCCAAATAGTTCCCAAATATCACTTTGATGTGTTTTGCATGTTTGCAAATCAATTAATTATATTCATTTCTGTGACAGAAATAAATGAATAGGCGTACTACTACTACATTTTTTTACTCACAGCACAAGAGCCTGGCAAGGGTAATTGAAGTTACAAATTAAGATTAACCACACTAGACTTACGGTTGACAAAAATACAGACTTGCTTGAGCTTGCATTTTATCAGCATTCAAGCTCTATTTCTGCCTTGCACATACAATATTCTGCACTGATCCCGTGTTCATTACTTGCTGTTCCTTTCCATGTATTTCAAGAGGTTTGGGGACAGAAAATTATGTCAAGCTTTTTTGGTACAAGGCACAAAATTTAGTGATTGGACAGTCACGATCTGGAATTATGAAGTGAGAATTACAAATCTGTGAGTAAAGCTGGAGAAGTACTTAAACGTAACAACGCCTTGCAGAAACTGTTTAATGGCAAACAGAGCACTACTAACTTCTGTGGTAAGAAGTTTTTCCAGTGATATCCCTGCTGGGAAGCTCACTTAGGAACAAAAGGGATCATTGTTAAAAATTATCTGAATATAAATGTGTTGTAATTTCTGACAACAGGCTATTAGGTCTTGCTTTGTGTTTTGATGAGATATACGCAAGTGCTCAGGTGCATAGATATGAGTTACCTTTCAGAATATTTACTGAACCCAAACATTAACATTACCACTAACAGATCCTAACAACACTGAACTCTGCAGATGCATCACAGATGAACACTTCTAATCTGCTATGTTTAGAAATGTATTCTTACATTACTCTTATTTCTCCAATCTTTTTTTCCCTGCTGGCTGAAACTTATCATTGTAATATAAATGTAATGACATTGAAAATATTAATATTAATGAAAACATGTTCACAGTGGGAAAGTAACGACTCAGACCTGTAACTTCTCTTACACATTCTACCAAAAATCTTTTAAGAAACAAGTATCAAATACCATGACTTTATATAAGTAGCACCATTTAAAATTTTAAGAAAGCACACTGAATAAGTTTTCAAAATTCTTATTTTTATTGTTTGCACTAACTGTGGCATCATTTACAGCTTTCATCTCTAACAAATTGAAGCGACTCAGCACACACAAAAACCTATTCGAGGTCAGCACTCAAAGTGGAACCTTGGTTACATAAATGCAGTACACCTTGGTGTGTAACAGACCTAGGAACAGTTAGTTCATCCTAACACTTTAAGTACAGTCACTCCAGTTTCATGCATTTTTCAGGGCTGTTAAAAAGTTTCATTTTAGGGGTGCAAAGAGAAAACAGCTACAAGATTTATAGAGATGACTCATTTTAAAACCAAAATTCTTATGTCTAAATTATTAAACTACAGCAAGGACCCTTCTTCAGCTGTAAAAATTTTGCTCTGCAAAACAAAACAGAAAAAAAAGTTAGTCACTTTGTTGTATTAAGCACAAGTAAGATCATTAGCAGCCTAAACACTTGCTGGCTCATGCTGCATATATTCCCATTTCTGACAAAAGTATGCCAGGTTTAGTCACCAGCTCCTGTCTTTCTCCATGAGCCGAAATGGAAGTGGGTATAAAATCAATCACTTCTGCGAAGGCTTTGCCTTTTTAAATCCTGGCTGAAAACCTCAGACTTACCAGACAAGCGCCTGTATGTGATCCCCTATTGCCCCTACAGAAACAGACCCGCAAACCAAGACAGTCCATTTGGTTTTACTCATTTTTGCAAGTTGTTTATGAACTAATTTTTAAAATTAAAATGGTTAATTATTAACTAGCAGTTTTGATGAACAAGCTTTAACCTCTCAATTTCTGAATGTAGTTTTAAATTGTTCTAGCTGATGCATTTGTTATCGGATCTGATGTATTTGTTATTTATCTTACTGCACTGGCTTAAATCCGAAAGTCAGCACAAGAGGGAAGGAATGACAGAAGGCAGAAAACAAGCCCAATTCGAACAGTTAGAACTGAAATACCATAGGATTAATAACAGATAGGACAAACATCTCAGTACATACTAAAGGAGGCTGTCAGGGAGTCCTGAACTAGTAGCCATCACTGGGAGTTTAAGCTATCCAGCCCCTCAGAAGCCACAGCACAGGCTTTGCCACGTTAGATTTTAGTGAGTGAGCCTAGAGCCACCCTGTCCACACCCCTGAGAGACACACACCCCCACCCCAAGATCAAAATAAAGCAAAACTACAACAGGATTACTCTTAGGTATATTCTGCTGTGCTTCAAGATGGGAGTTTTACCTGAAGCAAATCCTTAACCTCTAAAGATGCCAATAATGTAGGAGCAGAAACCATGCAGGGATTCCCAGCAATGTTCCCGTGCCAATTTCATCGCTTCTGTTTCATTTTCAGACCCTTGACCATGTTGGGTTGGTTTTATAAGAGGTAGCATTGGAGGTTTCCCTATTTTCTTAACAGAGCTTCTCCCTGCTCCCCTCATAGAAGTAGAAGTTTTCTGGACTGATTTCTCCTGGTTTGCTAGATCTTCTGGCTCCATACCAGTAGCTATTTGCTTCATGAGAGCCTCTGTGGGAGCCTTTTGGCACATGGTGGTCTTCAACACTTGTGTGGATTCGCAAGCGTGCGGGAGCTTTCTGAGTTCCATGGCGATCTGATTCCAGTAAATCTTTGGGTTTTTTCTGAAAGCACGACAGACTGATGGCTTGCCAGCAAATTCACACCAGTAGGACATGCCTTGGCTTTTGCATTCAATTCTAAGTTTCATCTCCTCGTCCCCACTTATGCTCATTGTGCAAACATCTTTGGTTTTAGTCCGAAAATTGATTTCTTCACCATTGCTTCTTTTCTTTGGCTTCAGCTTCTGACCCAATCCTCCCATGCCACAGAACACTACTAGGAAAAGAAGAGCAAAGCTCTTCATGGTGAGAGGAGTTGACTGAGATCCTTGAGCAACACGATCAGAAAATGCGAAAGCAGTAAGTGGCTGCTCACAATTTAAAGGCTTGGTGCACAAAGAAGCCTCTTTCCAGCGAAACGTGGGATATAAGGGTTGGGGTTTTTTCTATAAAAATAATAAATCACACTTCAGTAGGCATGTGCCCATAATTTATAGCCTGAGGGAGTGTCAAATAACCTGTGAACTCCCAAGAATGTAACAAGACAAATCTTGTAAATGCAGTTAAATACAGAAAGATAGTTGTATAACCGAGAAGCACATTCCTATCCAGGATGAACATGTCATATTTGATTTTTACCACATATTTTCCATTCTCCAGCTGCTTTATAGCTATCTTCATGCCAGAGCTTGTAAGACCATATTGAAGTAAAAAAGGATAAAACTGCCAAAGCAACCTATGCAGCTACATCTGGATGATTATAAGTGTGTCCTACCAATAAATGCTGATTTGTGGAATGGATTTTCTGTGGATTTGCACAGTGAGGATGCAACTTTAGCACTTCATTTTGTCAGCACATGACATGCAGTGGGGACACATGGAAGAATCAACTGCACATTCTTTGAGCCATGAAAGATTTTTAGACTTGCAATATTGAAGCAAGATAAGGATTAAAGCTTTAGAAAAGTAAGGTATTACAGGCCTAAACATAAACCAAACATCTGGAAGTTTTATCATCACTGTCACACCATGGGTTATTTTCAGCCAACAGAGCAAGACAACAGAACTAGCTTATCATTGGGTCTCAGCAGCAGGGAATAGACCCTAGAACATGTCAGACAGGTATTTGTGCTTTATCACCTTTCACTTTTTTTTTTTAAATAGATATGTTCCTGTTCATAATAAATGAGCTGTAAAAGTGCCATAAAACAAAGGTAAGAGAATAGAAATATCTTAGTGCAGAATCCTGTACTAGCAGGTTTTGCTGTAGTAACTAAAAGCAGAGCTGAGGAAAATCATGGTAACTCCCTTGGCATTCAGGAGGTCACGAGGAAAAATCTCTCCCACGCTCTTGTAAGCCACAGTACTTTTCTGGCTAGTAAGACCCCACTAGGCACTTCTTTTGAAGGTACATATGCTACAGCCAGCCTGACCTGAACAGCTTCTGGAAGGGCTATTGTATTACTTAGGTATGCTTGGATAACTCTAGGGCGCTAGAAAGCCTGAGTTTAAGAATGGCTAAACATAATGGAATAGAATACCATTTTGTATATCTAGCCACTCAATAGGTATCGCTAAAGAAAATACCAAGGCAAAAACATTCATTTAATACAGACAGTGAAGCAGAACAACAAAAAAAAAATTTGCAAAAAATGCTTCTCTAATACTTGACAGTAGAGTCCGTAGCTGCTATGGCACCCCAGCTAGTCTGAGAGCTGCCTGCTTGAAGACGGAGTCACCTGGAACAGCCATTCTGGGTGGCCTGAACCTTGTTCTTCCAGTCAACGTGTCACAAAGTTCCCCGTGACTAAATACCACTTGGCGGAGAGAACAACATTGTTTTCTTTACATCCCCTCTCTAAGGCTATTTTAGTAACATTTTTAGTAGAGGTTTCATTTCTAGCTTCTTGCCATTTGTCTCTTTCAAAGCACAGTGGTGTGGCTCTCCAGTCAAGTCTTAGGAGAAACAGCAATGGTACAAGCCTACTTAAGATTTACAATTCACTCTTCTGTTGTTTTCTGGGGAGCCTTCTCACCCATCAGCCAGCCAGCCAGAAGAATCTCGTTGCCCACCTCACACTTCATTTCCAGGATTTCAAATCCCTACTGCAAGCACTCAAAGACCTCCTAATATTTGACAAATACATATTATTTACACTTGGTTATGCACAACAGCACTGACAGTTCCTAGATTAGAAACTAAAGGCATTCGTCTCTCTCATTCTAATAATTGTTAGAGAGTTCAAAACTACTTAAAAGTTACTTTATACCAGTTTCAGATCTCTTGTTCTGAAAGTTTTTAAAGTGTAATCATGAAAACAAATCAGACTACAAAGATAAGGACAAATATCAAAGCTTGGACTCAAGAGCTCTGGTATAGTTATGTATTACAGTTAGTATGTTACTGCCAAGTGTTTGTCTCACTCCTATCTGACGTTTGCGTCCTCTGCCCACCTGTGCTTCAGATGAAACAGCTCATGGTCTGTTGTATCAGGAAAACAATTGCCTTTTTACAAGTTAAGCTAGGATGCCAGCAGTGAACTATGGGAGCTGAAGAACTGGCAAACGTTTAATTCTGCTGTCAGTGCTACAGAAACAGTAACGGAGACAAATGGTAACACCTTGAGTACTTGCAGGGTATGTGGATATCCTCCACAACTCATTAGCTTGAATCCTACCATCTTTGCATAAATCACATCCTTTGTGGAAGTCGGAAGGTCCCTCACCCAGAGTCAATGTGACTTTTCAGTCCTTCCTGCTCCCATTCTTGGTCTCTTATCTTGCGTAAGCTAAAGTCATCAATAAAAGTCAAATATAGTAGAAAATTTCAATCAGGGTAAGAAATTAATTTTCATAAGATTTTAACTCAGTGCAACTCTTCTGAGACAGGACTACAGAACAAAACAATTGAGAATCAAACATCAGGTGGTTAAACAAGTTCTTTTTTATTTAAATGAACTGGGAACATTTTCTCAAATTAAAAATAGAAACTTTTAAAAATCTGCAGTTCTGAACATTACATATACACATATGCTACATACTGTCAATTAGAAATGTTTCCATTTATGACCTAAAAATAAAAAATTTAAGGTTATTCCAGATTAAAGACTGGTATCACTTTTCAGCATTTCTTTAAAATTATATGAATGATTTACAGGATTATCCCTACTTCAAGCCAATGAACCTTGTCAGAAACAAAGTTAACAATACTGATATATGAAGAGACACTATTTCAGATCACTATACCCAATTACTTCACCTGCTGAAATGTTTTACACTAGTAACAGATACTTTTGGCCTTGTTGATGAATTCTGCTGTCAACTACTTCAGCAATGCAACTGTATGCCTAAATTCAAGGCAGTAACTCTTAATAGTACAAACATTAACTCCAATTGCTAAACACATTTGAATTTCAATATTGGAAATCATATTTTGAAATTATTTAGCAAAAATAGTATCACTGCCCCCTGAAAGAGCCACAGCTTAATAGTGATACTATTAAGGACGTTACAGAAGTGAGTGTGAATGAGGAAAAGGGAGACAGAGAACATAAAGCATTCTAAAAATCACCAACATATGATGTCTCTCATGCTCTTTTTGAGTACTACTGAACTCTAGAAAGCTTAGCTTTTTCGCTATATTACGCATCACGCACACTCCCAACCCTCCCACCCAAAGAGTTTCAAAACAAACTTCTCCAAAACATCCCGTTTAGGTCTATACTGCAAAAACCACTAAATATTAAATAATTAAAAAAAGAGGGAGAAAACAAAACTGCAACTGAACTTTTCAGAGACACAAGGAGACACTGTGGATCCCATTACACTTCAAATTTAGTCCAAAGTGGTCATTCAAGAGCACCAAATAGGAACACTGATCATGCTGGTAAATTCATTTGTGAAGAGTATTATACAATATTAAAATCTTAACTAAACACTTATAAGATTTAAGAAAAACGTATATACAAAAGTCTCTGTATACAAAATGTATTTTTATGTAAACGTGTATGTACTGTATTTAACACAAATCAACAATTTAAGATAAGAACTTGACCAATTGTCAGAGGATTGCTAGGCAAAGGCTGTTAATCTAATTAATTTATATACTGTGATGTAAGGTAGAAAGCCCAGTGTAAAAAAGTAAAAAACAAAAAATATTTTAAGTCAAGCCTTGAACAGTGGTATTTGAGAGGCAGTGGTCTGATCACAAAATATTCTGTACAGTAGTTTATGGCATAATATTCAATAGTACATTTGGGATTTACAGTATGGGTGACATAAAACAAGTGGCTCAGGATTTGGAAGATGAATACAAATGCCAATACACTTGGAAGAATAATGATATATTCCCGTAGAAGAATCTTGAGCCTCATTTATACAGCCTGGAAATAATCACAAAAAGAATTCAGGAAAATTTGATGAAGACAGAATTATAATGTAATTTAAGCAGAATGAAGGCATAGAGTTTTCATATGAACATCGATATGGTTCAATAATGGTTTTATTTTTTATTTCTAAACCTTACAGCACTCACGTTACAGAAAGCAGAGCAGCCTTCTTAAAAATAGTAAAGTAGCAACAGACCTAGAATTGACTTAAAAAGCTTATTACTTACCCCTTAATGTTTCCAGTATGCGTTACCACTGTTCCACAGAGCTATACAAGAAAAAACACAAACCAAAACCATCATTTTCTTTTGCCCACAAATGGAACAGAAATACCATGTCTAACTAAGGTGACACAAGCTCAGTTGGCACACAGTGTTCTCGAACTTTTACCCATTTAAACAAGAATTTTTCAAACAAGAGGACATAGATTCATGGTTTTCTCCACCAACCTTCTGGTTATCTTTGTTTCATGATAGAAAGAAATGCCTGGATTACCTATTCAACACCAGTCTTCTGAGAACTTAATCCAGCCTCCAATTTTGCTCTCACAAAAATGGTGGCCGCATTTGAGGTTATTTGTATCCTCGACGTGTACATAAACACACCTGTGTGAGATATCTATACAAATATAAATATACCTCATATAGATCTCATACTTGTATTTACATATCTTATACTTAGAAAGATATTTGCACCTCTTTCCAGCAAAATAATCCAACTGACTTCAAAGGACAAAAAAAGGCCTATGGGATTCTTTACACCTGCAAAAGTACAGGTGTACAGAGATCTAATCAAAATCCTATCTCTCAAAGTATCTCCCAAAATAATTTGTAGGAAATGAGAAAAAGCAAGGATAGCGTAAAAGTGAAGAGTTTGCTGAAATGAAAATGAAACCCAAGACTCTATTGCTATGGGAATCCCAGACTGAGAAATTCAAAGCATGTATCTCATATAAACAGCAATTTTTCAAATTATCTCAGTTAGCGTATCAGAAGACAGCATTGCTTCAAACTGAATCCTTACATTTTATTATGGAAGCCCATTCTGAGTAACTTAAAATTTAGGAAAAGGAAGTCAGGACTGAACTAGTGGGTCTTTGTTTAAAAGATTATTTTATGTTAGCAATTTTTAGCTTATTCTGGAACACTGTATTAGACTATTCATCAAGCACTGAAATATCACAGAAAACATGCTATGAACCTCAAGAATATAAACATTCATATTAAAGATTCAAAGATCAGAAAGTGACTTCTAAGGCCTGAGCAATTATTAGTTTCCTCTTATGTAAAATATCAAAAGTCCTTAAAACCAGAGAGTCCTTAGATATGCTAGTGGAGAGTACTTTTGAATTAAACACCTTGTAGGTTAATTTAGGGAGTGCCCTTAAGTTGCAGAACAGACCATGACAATCATGATCATAAATATCACTAAAAACATCTTTATATATAAGTACTTCCTTCAGAAGGAAACGTGGAATCAAGATTTGGTCAGTAAATAATTATTGTAAAATACAGTTCTAATAAATAATAACATACAACTGACGCAGCCATAAAATCTGGCAAGACTTCCAATCTTTGAGGTCTCTTGGTATTTATCCATTACTGAAAGAATGGTGATATCTTACTTCCCTGCCAATACTCAACCTATACGTTCAGTCATGAAGTTGCAAGTTAAGGCACAGTGAGCTACAGATTTCAGTCATAAATTAGATCCTTCCTTAAGCAACTCGGATATTTTGGAAACCCAAATATTGAAGTTGTGGGACATCCTGTGTTATCCCTATGGAAACTGAAAGTCTCACAACTAGCTAAGGTTTTACAGCACAAAAGTTGTAGAGACAGAAAAGAAGCCAAATCTTTTTATGTTCTTTTTAACATATATTCTTTTTAAACATAACTTGAATTTCTTGTTTTGTGATGTTACAGTATTTCTACCCATGCAGAAACACCCATTTTCTCTGTTCATGTTTTCTGCATACCCTGGATCACCTGCCTTTTGCACAGGAAAAGCTCTTCTCCTCACCATCTAAAAAATAAAACAACTCAGGAGTAAGAATGCATCCCATCCTATCACTTTCAACTGCTATCAGAGTATTTTAATATGTTTATCAATTTAGGACCACCCACTGTGCTAGATAAATACCTAATTGCCTGGATTTTAAGATCAAATTTAGGCAATTGCTTTGTTAAGTTGCTGGAAATTACTACAATATCTGCTGTTATGTAAAGAATATTGGAGAAATATAAATCATACAGCACTTGCTAGCGTGAGTAATCATGCAAAAAAACATAAATAGAGAATTAAGTGATTCACTTTAAAACATGCAGAAAATTGGATAAGTGATTAATATAGTAGATTAAGTAAGGACACATGAAGGCATGCAGTTTCAGACTTGGTTTACCTTGTAAAAACAGGATTGTGTATACCATATAAATGCTCTTTATGATAACCATTATTACCATTTTCTGTACTGTAATAAAATAAATACACCAAGAAAGACCATGTTAACTATAAGATGCACTATGTACAGTATGGCTTCTAAGACATGTACATGGATGATGGTATTATATGCAAAGATAAACTGTGTCTGTACAATAGAAGATAACTTTTCCTTTGTAACATTCCGAAGTTATGGCATAATTATAATTTTATATTTTTAATATTTTTATATTCTCCAAAAATTAATTATTTTACTATTCTTGCTGAGTTGGATACTCTAATATAACCTATAAAGTCTGGTGAAACAGAACACGTTACCTCTTTTGAAGTAACAAGTTACATTAAAAATATAAACCCTCCTACCTGAATAAAATAATTTTAACAAATACCAGCAAAAATGTCTTACGTTTTCATGGGTATAGTTTCAACACTAAAAAACACAGAAAAGGAGGAGTAATTAACTAGACACTAATAAGTGAGTAACTTTAGCTGTACATGCCTGTTTCTGCTCTCCTGACTTGTGAATGTGTAATGAAAAATGACCAGTGTGAAATTTGAGAAATGCAGCGCACAGGCTAACTGAACAATGAGCAAAACAAAGAGTAGAAAAGAAAACAGTAAAAACAAAACTGATGGGAAAATATGTAAGAACAGTTATCATAAAGTAAAATGCCAAGTCCCTGAGACAGAGGAACTGCAATTGAAAAAGGAAAGACTGATTAGGAATAACTAAGACAGTAAGAAAGCAAATAATTAATTCAAGATTACAAAGCAGGCATAATTCACCTTAACAGGTTACTTAGCAAAGCTAATCACTTGCACATTTGGAAGATATTTATGTAAGTGCTGTACATGAAGCTCTGAAGACCTCATTCTGAAATAAGTTTCTCAAAGTCAGAGCTGGCAATATCTGCACAGAATCATGGCAAGTCAAGGCAACCAAAGCCCACCTGCCTGAAGCACTTTGCAGGCACCAACCCAAACCTACAGGATTTCACAACAACATGCAGTTCTAATCTGACAGCACACAAGGTTTGAGGATTATAGCGCCTTCATGTGAGACACTAGAAAAAACATTTCAATCCATTTGCCATTTAGCTTACTCAGCAGTATATACTTACTCATCATATACATCCTCTGTATCCATTCTACGATAGTATTTAGAGAGTTTTACAGCAAAAATTATGGCAGGAATTAAAAATATTGAAGAGCCTCCCAAACCAAACCAGAAGGTATTCTGAAACAAAGCAAAATCCAGGAAAAAAAGATCACAAAGAAAATTTATCAGAAAAGTACTGAATCCTTGCTTGATATTCTAAGCATTGTTACTGGAAGAACACAGTAGAAATTAGTGGCACTGGTCTTGTGGACTATCTGAGGCTCCTTATACTAGTGCGGAACAGGGCACGTTAGGCATTCCTCACTGTCAATGTGAACTAAAGTAAGAACACCATCGTCTTACAAATTTAACTAAACAGAAGTATGTCCACAGTTGCTCAAAGCTACGCAGCCACAGTACCCTAAGAAGTTACTTCAACATAGTCAGCCTTGGACTAGAAAGTAATTTTGTGTCTCAGCATTAGTTTACTAGCCACGTTATTTCTTTTTACTTTTTTGATACTTTAAAGTATTTTTAAAGTGTATTTCTTGTGGTTCTTGTCAAAATCTGAGTTTCCAGCACTTTCTCAAGGTACTTTTTAACTTGCTAACTGCAGCCTGTTTGTGTAACTAATTCCATTATCATACAGTTGAACTGAGTTATCACCAGATGTTAAAATGATGATTTTTCAAATTTGATTTGTATTAGCTGGAGGCAGTTTGACTTATAAGTGACTCAGCTAAGTTCTATCATCAGGAAAATCATGGTCCATCTCCCACCAGATGGTTAGTGGCTACACAAAGGAGAACAGAAGCTCTGTAACATATGAGATAATCAATAAGTACAACATGATCCTGGCAGGTTAGGAGGTTTTCATGGTTAAGCATTATCAAGGTTAAGCATTTCATGGTTAAGCATTATCAATGTTAGAGTGCTTTGGCTTTGACTGATTACATGCATTTACTGTTGGTATGATTAGGACCTGGCTAAAAGTGCCATAAAGCTAAATAATAGCTAGGAGGTGGTTTAGGTGGTTTCCAGGCACGTAGTTTCTTACTCTATTTTTAATACATGCTGTCCTCTTTCCAAGATCTTTTGGGAAGATGAAAACGCCAATATTGCCCTTACATACTGCTATCAGTCATGTTCAAAGTCTCCACTGTACAGGAATGAATCAAGATCTGTCTACTACAAGTCAAGTGATAAAACCTCATTCAGGTTTTCTAGATTCCAGATACCTGAGAAAGTCTTTCCTTGGTATTTATCACTCACCTCCTGCCCCTGCCCCATCCCCTTAAGTTAGAAATGGTTACAGCTGAAACTTCAGATCTGTATGCTCTTCCATTTCCAGGTGGTTCAGAATCAAGCAATCAAACTAAAACCCACCCTTTCCAGAATTTTTACTCCAAACCAGTAGTACTGTATTTACTTTGCAATTCAAGTTGGCAGAAATTTAGTAAGAACAGTTAATTTTAAAGAATTCTTGCTAACGGAAGCCTAAGTTTAATGGAAACCTAAAACAAGTCCAGAACTGGTTTGGCTTTGGACTTGATCTAGATCAGAACTTTTTTCTTTCATAACTTTGGATGTGATACTTTATTATCATACTTCAGAACAGTCTAGCCAGAATAATTAAATGCACATTTATGTTCAAAGAATGATGCCCCAATTTTGACTAACAGAAAATATTTCTTACCACAGAATCAGTTATATAGCTGCATAAAAAAATATCTACTGCTGTATCTATCACATTGGCAATAGGCTTGCACGCCGCTACCTCCATGGCAATCTGAAAGAGAGTAAGAAAAAATACAGTTTGAAGTATCTAACAGAATAAAGTAAGAATCTCAAAACTTGCTTACAGTTACTGTTTACTAAATTGTTACCTCTCACCCTATCCAAATTCAAAATAAATTCCAGTGGGATATGCTATCAACAGAACATACACATTTTTAAAACATCAGCTTACTTTCTCAAAGGCTACAGCTGAAGAAAGAAAAATAAAACAAGATGCTAATGACATCAATTTGAAGTAAGCAGGGTGAGGCTCAGTGCAATATTAGCACAAATGGTAGATTTCAGGCTAGCCCTGGAAAAACGATACTATGTTAAATTTGCATTTTATTCCAATCAACACAACTCATCATTTCAATTCCACTTTGAACACAACAAAACTATTTATAGAAGACAAGTTTTTCCCTTCATAGTAAGTACAAATATCTTCCAAACTGAAACTATACAACATACTACCAAAGTAGTATTTTAATTATTATTATTTAGCTTTTTTATGTTTTTTTTTTAAAGCAGCTTCTCTCAATGAAGTAAATGCACCTTACCGACTCCTTGACCCACTCAACGTATTGCTCAAAGTAGCCAACTATGGTACCCATGTACTTTTTTGTCTCCTAGGAACAGACAAAAGTAAGTGAACAGAAGTAAGTGAACCTCTATCTCCATTGCATCATAAATTAATGTACTTTAATCAAATAAAGCTTACCTGGACAATAACTAGAGAAGCGTTGTTATTTATGAGAAGCTGGGCAGCATCAACAGCGCTAATGACATTTTTCACCTTAACCTGGAGAGGAAGAGACGTTGTTTAATATAAATCCTTTTGGGCTGTTACAGTGGCTCTGCAGCCATTGTCAGGAACCTATTCTCTTGACAAACCAGCATCACTGTCCTGTCAAAACCTGACAGAACATGCAATTCCATACAGAACATGAGCCTGCCTAAGGATTCATGATCATCCGGCAAAATTCTCTCACTAGGTATCAGTGGTTACAAACAGTATCTTTTCTCTGGAACCTATGTAACATTTATATACTAGATCAGCTTTCTCTTCCATTCTCTTTCCTTTCCTTCAGTGCAGAAATAATTTCATCAATGTATGTATATATACTACAGACACACAGTGCACAGGAAGAACACAGTGGGCCATATACTATCACAACTCTTGATTACTAGAGTATGATTCTATACAGCTAGAATATGCTGCTAATCAATATCCAAAAGGATTGAGACACTTCTTCAATATATGTACAACCCCATAAAGTCTCTTGAAGAACACTCACAAAGGATAATGTACATACAGCCTGAAACTGTAGAGATGTTTCTTAAATATACTTAAGGGTCAATCATCATCCTTTTCTTACCAACACCTTTCACGGCTTCTTACCTCCCCATCCAGGTTCAAATCACAGATTCTAAAAGAAATCTAGCTGGTCTGCTGCTGTGGATGGGTGAAAACCTTAATGGGAAGAACTGAGGTAGGTATGGCCCATCAGGCTGTTGTGACTATGACTCTTAAGTGCTAGCTAGCGTGGCTGGATTCTCGCTATCACAGCCAAGGCAGGCTGGTGGCGACAGAAAGCTTTGCTGCCAGAAAAGTAACCATCCTGTTGCTCATTCTCCTGACTCTGGCAGAGCGTGAAGGCAGCCAGTCTCATTGTGGTGCAGGCACTAGCTGCTACTTAGAGGAGAAACATGGACTGCCCTGGGGAAGCCCCTATACAGATCCAGGTTCCCACAGCGAGGCTGATGCTGCAGAGGCAGGAAGGTAACAAGTACAGTGCTAAAGAAACAGGCCCCAGTGGGAGCTGGACATTGGACAAGAGGTCGTTAAGGATGTGAATCACAAAGCTCTCTTCTCAGTTGTATTTTTACATTTTGTTTCTTGGTTGTTCCCCCCCAAGTTTTTCATTCAAGGATTCTAGAAAAAACAACTACATTTTTAGGAACATGAATAACACAATATATGGAATTGAACTGAAGTCTATTTCATCATGTGACAATTAAGTTTACAATTAAAACTTCAAATAATATCCCAAACATTCTTTTTTTTTCTTTTTTTCTCCTCTATTAAGGAAGGGAAAGCCAAGGTAGGAAAAGCTGTGCAGAAGATACCTAAACCCGTGTTACTAGACCAATGCATTACAATCTCTTCCAATAACAGAACAGCTAGAAATAGAAAAAGCTGTGCTGAAAATATATGCCCTGCATATGTGGCAGATGGATTTAAAACACATAAAAATGTTCCTGTTGCCAGAAAGAAAAGCTTACCGTAAGTTCAGATGATGTCCTCTTCAGTAACCTAATGCTCTGATTTAATGTGCTCTATTACAAAGGGGGGGAAGATTCAAGTCATTACTACAGGTAAGAGCCCACCTGTTTTAACATTATATGCATGCTTTGATCTTCTATAGATTATTTTGTTTCTAATACAACATATCACATTATATATAGTAACAACAGTTGTATTAAAACTAATACATTGTGTTTTTAGTTGTTGAATCAGTATTTCATTGACAGCACTAAGTAGTTATGAATTGTGTACTGGAAAACTTCAGATTTAACTAAAGTTAGTAGCAATAAACTGAGTAAGATTTATCTGAAGGGAAGAGAGAACAATTAAAATCAGAACCAAGTGTTCAGAGAATTCTATACTGTGCCATTTCAGAAGGGAAAAAGCACTTACCCTAGCTTTAACATATTTCTTGACAGTCAGTTTTGTAAAAGGAAAAAGAGATGAGAATAATTAGGAGTTAATTAGGAAAGAACAGCATAGAATCAGAGTGGAACAGAGGACAATGCTTTTCTACAAGAGGGCTTTGATAGGGGCAGAAATACTGTAGGATAAACTAGGATAAACTAAAATTCATGTTATGTAGAGGAAAAAGCAACACCTAGCACATATGAGATTCACAGCTTGATACTATACAAATCAGTGCCTGGCAAAATCAGGCAGAAGAAGCCCTTTCACATCTTTTATATTATAGTATCAACAAAAAAAAGATTTTTCTTTGGCTCTAAATACTACTGTCAGGAGTTTCCCATTCCAATACTGTTAGGTGATTGCTAACTCCAAGAAATAAAGTGTGAAAGTGATAACTGCTTTTATTACTGAAGACAAATGGTAAGCAAAAGAGAAAACGAGCAATTTAGGGTTAGAATTTTGCTAAGTTCTCCCCTGCTTCCTCTTTTATTCATGTATAATCGCAAATAGATACAGAAAAAAAATGGGGAAGAAAAAGGTCATGATTTTAGACAGAATTATAAAGTAGTAATATTATAAGTAGGAAAACTATTTATTAAACACATACTTTAACCAGATTACTCTTCAGTGACACAATGCAAATGCAATCTATGCTTATATAATAGCAAAAGTCCAGCTTTCTAAACTGTATTCAAGAGATTTAGGATTCATATTTTCTACAAATACATTTTAATACTGCTTTAATATTTTACCATAGCTTGCTCTAGTGGAACGACTTGCTGGTTATGAATCATTCGAATGTTGTTTGCGTGTCCTTTTAAGGCATTTTCCAGTGCTCCTTTTGGCTGCAAAAAATGCAGTTATGCAGTATTGTTCAGTAGTCTCAAAGCTTTCCAACAAAGCAAAAAACAATGAAAGTTGCACATTATACTCATCCACTGCAGAACAGCTGATGCTAACAATGAGATATGGCAAATTGAATTCCTCAACACAAGGAGGAGAAAAATCACCATATTAATAATTCAAACCTCAGCAACCAAGAGACATATTATACTGCTTTTCTGGCTATAACATTATCAGCACACATTTAACTTTAGAGAATTTTCACATGGTGGACTAAGTCATTTTAAATACAGAAGAGCAAGCACATCCCCCTCTCGCTCGCCACAAGCCAGACTTCATTGAAAGAACCCTGCAGCACAGCACCCCGGCTGGGACAAGCATTTCCCAGTCATGGGTACTTGCTTTTGTTTTGGGCATTGGGGACATCATCCTGAGGCACCCTCTGCTTTCTGAGGGGCACAGAAGTCTAAGTATTTTCAGCCAGTAACTTGGAAAGGCATCTGTGAAGGGTATTTTTCATTCTTGTGGCTCCCGCCTTTCAGTCAGAAGATACGAGTTTATGCCCTGATTTTCAAGTCTGAATGCCTGTCTGGAGCTCACACTCGTTGCAAAGTACTGTAAAATTTTATTTTACTCTGAGAAAGACATTTCTTCACCATTTCCTTTTGGTGGCAAAATCACTTGGCTCCCTGCATACACAGTAAATACACACTGCTAACTCTGTTTTGGAAGTGTAATAATGGCAGACCTCAATGCTCAGAGATGTGTTTGCTTCCTGTGAAGTGTTCACGTACGTGGTCAAGTATGGCCACTGAGCAGCTTCAGGATGCTTCCTCTGCTGTACCGACAAGCTGAATCCACTTACCTAGTAACACCTGTGAGTGGTATTGCTCCCTCCTCCATACCCTGACCCCTTGATTTGATGCAAGTTTTATTCCATTTGCTCCTTCCAGTGTAAAAACATACGTTCAATTTTGTGTGAGGTGCCAGAAAATCAAAACTATACACCCGAAGTTAATTAATTCCATAAGTTTTTTATTTTATTTTCAATTGATTGCTCTTGTAAACTTTAAGAGCTATCACTAAAAACAAAGTGGGATTATAAAATATCCTTGGAAACCAGTATCAATTTTGAAACAATCTAACTTCTGTAATACGTCGTATTGTTGTGGGGTTTTGGGGTTTTTTTTTGGTTGGTTGGTTGGTTTGGTTTTTTTAGACACTTCATAGATTACACTAAATAGCATCACAAGGAAGAAATAAAAACATACACTGTGACAGTGAACACATTTAATATTGTATTTTTCTTTTATATGAAGAAATTACTCTGCCTGATCTATTCTCAATTCTAATGCTTCCTTTAGATTCCATTACAAAAAATAATGAAAAACCAATCTACCAGCACAATATATTTTCCTTTATGGAGCTATGTAGACTATACCTGTCACGGTATACGACAATACCTTTAAAGAGACATCTCAGAGGCAATTCTATGTAAGATATAACATGTTTGAAGAACCTCAACTTTCACTTAGAAAATAGCCCCAAAACAACAGCAAGAACTCCCCACCTGTACAACCTTCAAAACAGCACAGTAAAAATTGAAAATGGAAGTGAAGTGTGGCTGAAGCTACCTTATCTAAGTTAGCAGACAACCCACATGAGGAAACAGGCAATGTGCAGCTCACTCATGGTGCTTGGAGAGGATGCTAACTACAATACAAAAACCCATGAGCAGCCTAACCTTGACATGAGTACACGTGTGGCAGAAAAAAAAAAATGCAACAGGTGTGATCAAATTATGCAAAAAGCTGGAGTAAACACACCAGGAGCCTCTACTGGTGCCCTCCTCTCCCTGGAGGAGGGATGGATATCTGATAAATTCCAAACAGCATGGTCTCACTCTGTTGTCTGTGTCCCTTAGTGGTCGAAGCGATTGTAGTACATATGCAGCATAACTCTTTCTCCCACATCGCAATGCAGGAATCCGTCTTGGGTCACTGACCAATCTAGTGTCCAAACTATGACTCTCACTTTGAAAAATAAGTATGAAGTGACCTTGACATGCATACAAACATATCAACTGAATATTCACTATCTGTTAACACAGCTGTGTCATTCTGCAGATTCATTTGCGGGCAATGTTGTAGCTATACCCTCTGACCATTGTCCATGTGTCTGCAATCAAAAAGCCCTTCAGAGCAGACAGGATCTCTTTTGTGAATTCTCCCTCCACAACGGAGCCCCAGTTCTCATTAGAGCCTTTATGAGCTGCCACAGTATCAATTTTATTGGTAATTGCAAAATCTTCTGCTCACTAACTGAAAGAAAATTAATTCAAATCATCTTTTCCATCACGATCTAACCATTTTTTCTTTCAACTGGGACCCTAAAATGTAGACAGCATCACAGGAAATACTTGAACAAAGTATTCCCCTCATTTCTTAAGCAAACAGTGGAATTTAAGAAATTACACTTCCAAAGCAGAAATTGTACAACAGCTAGCATACAAAAATCAATAATTAGCAATATTTAAAATACAGCTCATATGCAACATTGTTCTTGAAAGTTTTTCCTTACATGGCAATGCATCATGTATGTGTCTGAAGTACAAGAATTCTGCCATAGAAGTCTAAATATTTGGCTATGTATTTATACTTATATAGTATATAAACAATACATTTTATGTATTATTGTACTAGTGAATTAAAACTCACCAGCTGGTCTGCTCTTGCTTCTAAGTCATTAGCAAATGACAGAAGATCAACCTTGGTAACACTTTTGTTGATCTGAAACAAGATATGAACA
>NW_008824806.1:4914936-4962864 GCF_000699105.1 Pygoscelis adeliae | reverse complement strand
TTGCATGTACAGACTGTTTGCACTGAACCACACCACCTACTTTGTCTACCCTTTATTTCTCTAAATGTTTATTGACTATAACTTCTGAAGAACTTTTGCTCCAAGTTTTGTGATTCGTCAAAACATGCCCTTTCACATAAAAGCAGATTTTTCTCTGTCTTACCCATTGTTAAAGAAACATTTCATTTTATGCTTTGTCCCAGTCTTGCCTCTAGTTTACTACAGTCTCACCTCTGTCAAATATGCTGCAAAGTTTATCCCTTCTATTCCTGAAGAGCTGAAATTCAGAAGATTCTCCTTCCCAATTTCATCCAGCAGAATGATTTTGCTGAGGTTTATCTGAATATGTTCAATTTTAAGTGCTACATCTTCTGTATACTGAGAGGGAAACAAAATAAAGCATAAAAGCAGTTTGCACCCAGTGCATATTCCTCTACAGCCTCCCCCCCTCAAAAGCATCTTGCTTTTGCTAACTCATCACTTCCGTGAAGAAGCACACATTGATTTTTGCTTACATCAGTTTAATTCAATTAACTTTGATAGAATCCACCAGGAAATGTTCTTCCCTTCCCTGCAGTATCCACACAGTCTAGCCATGCCATGTTCTAACCCACCTTATGCATCTTTCATACCAATCAATTATTTGCCTTCCATTATTTTTTAAGCAGGCTTCTCTGAATAGACGTTAGTCCCTCCTAAGACGAAACTGAGATAAAACAGGGTCGTGGTTTAACCTCAGCCAGCAACTGAGCACCACACAGCCACTCACTCACTCACTCTCTCCCCCTCGGTGGGATGGGTTATTATAGACCCTACAAAGCAAGTGATGCACAATGCAATTGCTCACCACCCACTGACCGATGCCCAGCCAGCCCCTGAGCAGTGGCCCCCCCGGCCAGCTTCCCCCAGTTTATGTACTAAGCATGACGTCACATGGTATGGAATGTCCCTTTGGCCAGTTTGGGTCAGCTGTCCTGGCTGTGCCCCCTCCCGGCTTCTTGTGCACCTCCAGCCTTCTCAGTCGGTAGAGCACGGGAAGCTGAAAAGTCCTTGACTAGTGTAAGCACTACCTAGCAACAACTGAAACATCGGTGTGTCATCAACATTATTCTCATCCTAAATCCAAAACACAGCCCTGTACCAGCTACTAGGAAGAAAATTAACTCTATCCCAGCCGAAACCAGGACAAACAGAATTCTCTTTCCCCTCCAGGAAATGCTATCCTTAAAAATTTGAAGTTCTACCTCTGGCCCTAATCAAGGAAACTGAGAGAATTCAGTATCTCAGCTGTGGCCAGGACAGACACTGGCTGCTGTATTGGCCACAGGACTGGATAAGACTCCTCTAAATATGTTTAATGGTGACTAAGATGACTTGTTTATTGTTACCTGAAGTCTTCTTGCACTGCACCCAAATCTAAAATGTTACCTGTCCTGCACAGGCCGCAGAGCAATAGATGAGGAATCTGGAAACCTGACTTCCTTCCCAGCCTCCACCATTAGTGTGTTGCAGAAACTCAAAGTAATTTTCCCTCTTAGTGAATCTTCCCTGTTCATTTTAGTTGTGAATTATTTGGGGCAGGGACTGTATCTATTAAGTGTGGGTACAGTGCCTGGCAGAACGGAACATGGGTCACCTAGGGGTTGCTGTAATGAATATCAGTATTATAGGCAACACCAAAATCAGCACAGTCATGTAATGACAGTGCAGTCATGTATTATTACAGCTTAACTGAAAAGATTTTATTTTATCCCAACCCCTTCCCACCGAAATCAGAACCATTCTTAGGAGCACAGTATCTCATACCCTGGATCAACAGTAAGTTTGCAGATGACACCAAGTTGGGCGGGAGTGTTGATCTGCTCGAGGGTAGGAAGGCTCTGCAGAGGGACCTGGACAGGCTGGATTGATGGGCCGAGGCCAACTGTATGAGGTTCAAAAAGGCCAAGTGCTGGGTCCTCCACTTGGGCCACAACAACCCCATGCAGCGCTACAGGCTTGGGGAAGAGTGGCTGGAAAGCTGCCTGGCGGAAAAGGACCTGGGGGTGTTGGTCGACAGCTGGCTGAATATGAGCCAACAGTGTACCCAAGTGGCCAAGAAGGCCAACAGCACCCTGGCTTGTATCAGAAATAGTGTGGCCAGCAGGAGTAGGGAAGTGATCGTGCCCCTGTACTCGGCCCTGGTGAGGCCGCACCTCGAATACTGTGTTCAGTTTTGGGCCCCTCACTACAAGAAGGATGTTGAGATGTTGGAACGTGTCCAGAGAAGGGCAACGAGGCTGGTGAGGGGTCTGGAGAACAAGTCTTATGAGGAGCGGCTGAGGGAACTGGGGCTGTTTAGCCTGGAGAAAAGGAGGCTGAGGGGAGACCTCATCGCGCTCTACAACTACCTGAAAGGAGGCTGTAGCGAGGTGGGTGTCGGTTTCTCCTCCCAAGTGACAAGTGATAGGACAAGAGGAAATGGCCTCAAGTTGCGCCAGGGGAGGTTTAGATTGGATATTGGGAAAAATTTCTTCACTGAAGGGGTTGTCAAGCACTGGAAGAGGCTGCCTGGGGAAGTGGTTGAGTCACCATCCCTGGAGGTATTTGGAAGACGTGTAGATGTGGTGCTTAGGGACATGGTTTAGTGGTGGACTTGGCAGTGCTAGGTTAATGGTTGGACTTTAAGATCTTAAAGGTCTTTTCCAATCTAAACAATTCTATGATTCTATAACATAAATCTGACTGGAATCAGAAGAGAACACACCAAGAAAGGCATTTAGATAAAGAACAAGACACTCATTAAACAGTGTAAGCAGCTTTTGGAAGATGCTAGACTTGAACCTTCTATGCAAGTTACAAAATTAAAAACAACATTATTATCAGCACCCATAAAAAAACCAAAAACTACCATATCAGAAAGCCTTCCATGGCCCACTGAGACTGGTAAAGAACATCTTACTCGTAAATAGATTTCTTTCTTTCAAATTAGCTTGGACAGTTCTTGCCTCCTTGCAGGATGTATTGTGTATAAAAACCAAAATCCCATAAAATCCAGATATGCTATACTGTGTTTAAGAGCAAACACCTCTCCAAGCCTTCAAAAATAATCATGAAGTCACTCATACTTTCTTTACTTACCATACTAATATTTAGAAATTCAGTGATATTGAACAGATGTTCTAGGTGAAGGGAAGTATAAATTCCTTTGTTTTCCTTGCAATCACTATAAAAATAAAAGTACATACATCAGCCTAAAAACCACCTTGAGGACCAAGCGTTAAGAGAATGATTAACAATGTTTTCATATTCCAAGAAAATCAGCCCTTTTAAAAAAACCCCACAACTTCTGGCTATATTTTTTGAAGCTCAGCCTATAAGAAAGCAAGTAATTAAGTGCTGGTTTCAAAGATGCAAAATATTTTTTCAAAGAGCTCAAATAGTATTGTTACACAATATTACTCTAAAACTATCTCTAATAACTCATACATAGGAGAAAATTGCTTTTGCTAGTGATTCACTAGAAAATCAGAATGTCTTCTGGAACACGTGCGATTTCTGCATGTGCTTGAAATATGAAGCATGGAAGATACCACAAAAACAATACATATAAATTGAATTAAATCTTGACCATAACTTTAATACCTGTACACTTTTTCAAAAGTCAAGTTAATATTTGGATTTTTAAACAGGATGCCAGAAAGATAGTTTTTCCAGTGTTGATTTAGTAAGTAGGGAGTATCCAAAACCTAGAAGACAAAATACAGTAATGTTACTATAATTCCAAGTCTTCAATTCATGAATTTATTCATATGTGATCTTTTGACACATACCCACATTTAAGCTTATCATCCACTAATGGAAATACAAGCAAAACAGCGAATTCAGCCTCTCTGGTGCAGGAAGTGAATTTTAAAGCTCCACATCACCAAGAAACGCTGAATCACAGAAAAAATTATCTCCAAAGGAAGACCGGCATACAGTATTTACACTGCAAAGCAAATTAAACCAAGAAAGGATGAATGCGTCTATTTGGTGTCTAAGGGGAAAGTAAAACCAGATTGAAACTCACTTGAAGTGTCCCGTAAAAAAATAATATGCCATACATAACTGACAAGACCATTGGGACTCATGGGGATTCTATTCATTGTTTAATATCTTGAATAACTTCACCTTGAATAAAGTTTTCTCTTCAAAGGGCTCACAGACCAGTTTTTCTACATTTCCACCTGCGACGAAAGCGAGCACCACTACAATCATCAGCACCCAGGAGAAAAGAAAACTGAATCCAACACCACTGAAAAAAGAAGTAAGTTGAGTAAGTTTTTGCTTTTAAGAACAAAGTATATATACACTTCGGGCAACAGTGAAGCCAATAGTTAGCAGCTATTACAGGGATATAAAAACTGGTAGATGGCTGAAATAGGTTTGTTTTCCAAATATGTTCTTGCCCTCTGTAACATCTTATACATTTCAGCCCTGTAAAGTGTTCAGCTAAAGTGCATCTAAAATGCTCACATTTGCATTGGGCATGCAAACTCTTTTAAGAGTTAAGTTTAGAGCCACAAAAGCATAAAATTTTCTTTTTTAAATTCAACTTTCTAACCTTGTACTCTAGAAAGAGTTTTAGACAGATTTCAGATGCAATCTTCTCTTGCACCCAACAGAAATTACATTAAACCACTACTGGGAACTTCCAAGAGCAACCCCAAACCTCCTACAGTGCTCTGAGAAAGTCAAGTATTTCCTGTCTCCTCGCATGGCTTTTTCTTTTGAGCAAGTGCTCAAGTGTACTAAAAAGCTATGAATTCCCATTGTATTTTCAATTATCTGTTCCCAGTTTTTGCAGTTTCCAAATGAGCTTACATAGAAATTAATTAGCTACAGCACTCGCCTTAAAACAGTAGATTCAGAGGCTTTATCCTTCAGCTATGATCCTCAATGAACGAGCAACCCAAAATCCCCAAGTCCCTCAGTGGAAGCACGTGAGATTAATATTTATTCTGTTCTGTTTTTCTTCAGCACATATACACAGGTAACAAAACAAATTATTTTTGTACATATGTTCTTCAAAATCAGTAAAAACAACTTTCTACAGGTACCTTTATTTTATTTTTCACCAATAAGTGAAACTTACGCCATAAGAAAGTTTCCTCCAGTGTTGGAGATGCAGCCTCTGGTTGTTGGAGAAGCATGTTTATCATAACCACACGTGCCACATAGCAGTCCAAGATAGTAAAAGACCAGAATCAGGACCACCATGCAGCACAGAATGAGACAACCCAGCCACCTAAGGAACAAAAGCCAAAGTGCTTGGTTATTAGCACGCAAAGAACACACCAGAGGCCTGCAAAATACATCAGGCAATACTATATTCCCAACTGGCCCACTCTTGATTCTATTCGAGTAACAAATGTTAGCAATGAAAAAATGCTTTTCCTACACTAGCATATATTTTGGGCCAGAACATAATCGGTGTTGGATTACAGACAGCTGCTACTGAAGGGTTGGGGAACAAACATCACAGGAACAAGGTGTTCCCAACTCCAGTTACTGCAGGTGGACTGTACCAAAGTGTCAAAGTGCTCCAAGTGGAGCAAAGAATGACTCAGAGGAGGCAGATGCTCAAACAGTAATTTATTCAAGAAGCAAGGGAGAAATTTATGAATGTGCACTGGCCATTGGTCGTGAAGACAGAAAATAAATTTGGACAACTCCAGGCCTATTGGTTTCATTTGTACCTCAAGTACTGCTACGTTAGGTTTGACAAGAACGGGTATTTAAGTGCCAAGTAAATGAGATCTATTTCTCCACTTTTTTGAAACTAAATACAAGATTAACAGAGGCATGCTGTAGCAGAATGAAGCAATATATTTTTTTGGTTAAATGCAATCTGAGCTTCAAAGAAAATATTGATAAATTTGTCAAATTCAGGCTCACCACAAAACCTGCCAGGTAAGGAATGTAAGTAATGTTCTTAAAGTTCAGTCTTCGACTCATTTTCATTTAACATTGCATTAAAGCCATTAGCACACTTATTCTGTAGCAGTGAAACTGGTTATGACACAAGGATAGAAGCAATTATCAATATAGGATCAAATGAAGAGTCAAAACATAGGGAGAACTTGATGAGATTGAGGACTGAAATGACTAAAACTGGACAAAGGTAAATGGTATGAAATGAAAAGCTTTATGCTTCAAAATATGAGATTATTACTCAATTATAGGAGTCACACAAGTCTTAAATAGGAAGAATATGTTTTTCTCAAGGTACAATCAACCCATGCATTCACAAGGACAAGTACTACACCAGTAGGAACAAGCAGGGGTACGCAAAGATTTACAAGGTGTGAAGCAGAATCCCTGCTATTCCTCCTTTGTGGTAGACAGGGTGCAATAAAAAGGGATTGGCTTCAAGGCCTCTGCAGTCCTATGCTCTGGCAACTTACCTGCAACTCAATAAAAACAAGCCTTAAATAAGAAGTTGCCCTGGCCTTGTGAAACAATCCATTCCTTTATGCATTACATCCGCGACATCTACCTACATCTATCCTTCCTGAAAAAGACCTGAAGGCTTACAGAGTAGAAACTACTTCTCGCTCTGTAGTGGAACAGCACCCAGCTGTGGGTTAGCCACAGCTTTGGCTTTTACTAAAATGCCAGTAACAAACAATTGCCTTACAGTATCTTTTTTCCCCTACTGTGTTCATCATTAATATTTTAATTGCCTCCACAAAACATTAAAATATTACAAAGTATTAACAACAGGTAGCACTTCACTCCTGCCTTATTTCCTGTACATACCTGTAGAAATCGTACTGCTCCACTACTGGAAAATAATCTTGAACATATGCTTCACTCTGTGTAAGATAAATCGTCAAATCTGCTAAAATCTTCTGAACAGGGAGCGTTTTTGTGAAGGTAGTGATATTTGAACCAACGGATTCCAGCACGTTTTTGATATCTAAAAGAATAAACATATTGCACTGTTACAGATTCATAGAAGAAATTTGCATTCCACATATGCATTATAAAATGCTATTAAGCCATTTGCACATGTAACAAGCAAGCCATGAAGACAAGCGTGAGGATGAGACAAGCAGGCAACAAAAACATTGAGCTTCAAAGTAACACAATGGCATTTTAAAACGCACACTTTATTTTTAGCATTCGGTTTAATGATGAAAGATGTACATGTCGAGCCAGAGTTCTCTCTTTCCTTTCGTTGTAATGAATGTGTCGCTTTCTATCTAGCCAGCTTAAATCTTGCTTTTCATGCAATATTGCAAATGGTAACACTGAACAAGACAGCTAGCCACTAAGTTTACGAAGGAGAAGATCAAAATCTATTTAAAACTCCATCCCTTGGGAATACAACACTGTGAAAGAAATTAGACTGCCTATATTGAGAATCTATACTAGTTATTCTCAATCTTATTAAAAAAGATTACTTAAATAAATTCATTCCAATTAGTTAGCAACACTTAAGATAATGATCCATTTTAAGCCATTTTTTCCCTTCAAATTATGAAAAAACATGCTATCCTATACTTACAGTTTAGGTACACACTATTTAGATACACAAAGACTTGATTAATTCACTTATTATACATATTGTCTATTTGTAAAATGCAGTTTCTGTTTACTCTTCCCCTTCTTTAAACTTGGAACATACTTGAAACAGCAGGATGTGTAACTATAGGTTGCTATTTGGTAGTACACAATACCTTCCTCGTTCTCAAACAAGAACTGGACAAGTTTTTGGTGATTTGTTTTGATGTTTACTCTTCTAAATTCAACCAGGTCCCAAAACACTCTTTTAAAAAAGTTTAAAATAAATGCAATTTTTTTCTAGTAAAACTATTTTTTAATTTGATTTGTAACTCAAACTCTGTTTTTATAAGAACAAAACCCCAACAATTTATAAATAGATAAATTAAGATGGCCTGCCTGTGTTTATGCATATCAGCAGATACTGAAAGTTAGTAAATATGCACTAGTTTTCTTAATGAAAAGTGTAACATCAGTTTTAGAAAACTGGCTCATTTTAGGCAAGTTCACACAGTATACTATGCTTGTATACATACTGTGTTTCATTTGCCCGGGGGGATATATGCAGAACAGGTCCACAACGCAAGAACAAAAATTAAAACAGATTAGTATACATACATTATACTACATTTTATTCAAATGTCAAGTGTCCAGGTACTGTCAAAGAGTAACAGTTTAAAACCCAAGTAACAAAACAATTAAGACAGGCATTTAAATTATCCTTAAATCATATTTTTACCTCCCCTTTGCCATCCACTACATTTTAATACAGCAGGAGGCACGTTTAGTTTTTTTTTTAACATCACACTCCTAAATGTGTCATAGACACATCGGTCAAGGAAAATTAGCTTTTCAACCAAATAAAGATAAAACATCAGTGTGCAGTTGGGATCCCAAGATTTCTCATTACTTGAGCAGTAAAAAGCCTAACAAATAAAACTCCTCCATAAAATACCATATGGACTATTTTTAGATTTAATTTTGGGTCCTCATTAAGACACAGTTGCTTTCTATGGTTTTTTTGTGGCACCAAATGTAAAAAAAAAAAGTTAAGTTTTACATTTCCATTTTTAATGATCTTTAGCTCAGAAAATATATTATCAATAAAAGAAAACAAAAACATCAGTAGGTGATGTAAAAACATCAACATTAAACAATCAAAGTGAAAAGATAGTTTGTCCTCACCTGATAAAATGTTCCTGGTTTGATTCACCACTAAATCTGGAGTATCATTAAATGCTGCATAACCCTAAGAATAAAAGTTGGAAAAATTGTAGTAAGTTTCTCATTGCCAAATTACTTGCAATTTTTTTTCCTTTTATACAAGGAGTAAAAGTATACACATGCTAAAATATACGTGGTAATACTATGAAAAATACATTTTTATCACTGCACATCAGAAAAGGTCAAAGCAAAATAGGAACGCAAACATATTTCACATTCATTTTGCTCTCCAGGATATTCCTTGGGGAAAAAAAAAATAATAATCTACATTTAAATACACACGCATCAGTCACAATCATCTCAAACTTTATAGTACTGTTGCTTGTCAGATCTATCTCATACAAAACTGAGAATGCACATATGAAGACTCACTAAGTGAAAGGAGTTACTGCGTACCAGTCAAACACCTCCTCTGTGCAATTCTATGCCTTCTTAACATGAAACGCATGTTATAAACAATGAAATCCAACTACCTCTAAAGACATTGCAATGCTTTCTTCAGTGAGAAGGGGAAAGAAAGGGTCTAAACCGTGGGGACCAAGCTCAGTAGCTCATCTAGACAGAAAGGAGAAGCCACTGCACTAGATGCTTGAAGTCTTATTTCCTGCAGGCCTGATCACTTCAGAAGCAGGCAGGGGTCTGAGCCCCCCTATACACAGCCTCTGGTTTCAGAAAATGCCTTCTATTCCTAGCAAACATTTTCAGACTGCTAGATTTTTAAACTGCCCAAACTAAGCCATTTTTTCTAGGTGAAAATCATGGTGTTTTGTAGACAGTCATGCAAAAATACTAATAGTAATTACATTAGGTTCATTGTGCCAGATTTAATATCAAGTATGCATATAAAGAATTTGAAAGACATATTTCGAAATAGCTGGAATACAATACAACTAACTAGGAGAGCATGGATTATTTTTTTTTTTTTAGTTTGAACCAAAAACTATAGAGCATGCTAGTAGATCCATATTTCTGCCTTTTTGTTTTTTTAAGGATTGTTCTTTCAAGCAGACAATTAGCAATACATTTTTGATCTGTAGTATCCTGGGGGTATAAAGCACTACATTCATACTTTCAAATATTAAACCTTGGCCAAACAATGGAATAATAAGGAGAGATATGCACCATGAGGCAGGATGAGGTGGGAACAAGAGAATTCTGCTTGAGGAAGCCAAGGGAAAACAAGTGATACGTAAGCATCCCAGTTTATTAATTAACAGTTTACAAGCCTGTCAAGAAACGTACCTTTTGAACCAGGCTAGAAAGGTCTATTTTAAGGACATCGTTGACCTTGGCAAGCTGTGAGCTCACGCCCGGCAACTAGGAAGCAAAAAGCATTCTTGAGTCACATCAAAGTAGTAGTCTTGCTAATTTACTAAATATTTCAAAGATAGGAGGGAGGGTAAAGAAACTAGAAAGACAATTTGTAGTAGAGTCTTTCTAGAACACTCCTGAAACCCTTGCTGTAGAAAAGTTAAGTTTAACCTCAGTATTTTTGGGAGGGCAGATTATTTCACTGCCCAGAGCAGCACTGTAATGTAGCTGCTTGACACACACTTTATTCTCTTCCACACAGAAGATGAAAGCAGTGACTGGAATTACCCAGAAACACAGAATAAAGGAAGGTCACTTATCTCACAAGTGACAGCACACACCGAGCCGTTAAGTTGCAGAGATACTACTGGGCTTATTCAAGGCAGTCACACTGTAAGAGTCTGAAAAATATTCTCTTACCCCACTAAAATTGGCATTGATGTTCAGTTGATTTAATGAATTCCTGATGATATTGCAAGTTGAGGCAGCCTGAGCCGCAGAGCATGCAGAATCATTGAGGGTGTTGCTTAGGTGCATTTTAACATCCGTCAAGTTTGCATGAAGCCTCTCTGTTCCCTCCTGCAAAACCTCTACAGAGACGCTCACATTTTCCAGTGCTTCCTTCGTGTCTCTGATGGCTGCAAGGATGTAGAGTTTTTTAAAAAAAAAACTTTAGTTAGAAACCAGTCTATAGATACACATATGAAGAGAAAGTGCACATGCGTAAATGCTATGATATTCTTAACAATACTGACTTAAATAACGCTGTTTCCATCCCAGAAAAACCCTCTAGCACAGAATACATATTTATTACACATAAAAATACATCACTTATGTTTTCCTACAAATAATTGAATGTGCTCAGGCTACTTTTACTGAGATTCTATCCACTTTCCAGCTTACTCTCTCCTACCTTTTCCCTACCTCTCCTTATCCACTCTTTTCAGTAAAGAACTTGGTCATTAGAAATTAAAAGAAAGTCCATATCCACAAAACAGTATTTTCAGTATTTTGGTTATAATCTAACTCACTAATTATGTAGCTGCAAGATGAAAGTTTTTTTTTGCATCAGCAAGCATTAATGAGTGTTCAACACTGTCTGGCTTTAGATTTCATCCCAATCACACCAAACCAAAAACACAACCACTGAACAGGTCTTTAGTAGACAAAAAAACACAGACACAACTAAAAATACACAAGTTACAAAAATAAAGGGCACTTCACACAACACAAGGTTTTATTGTATCTTTTACCTTTGATAGCCCTTTCCACTTTGACTTCAAGACAAATAAGAGAAATAAAGCAAAAAAGGAGAATGATGACGAGTGAATGAGAAAGAATTCATGGGTAAAAAAATACCGAAGTGACTCAAGTTCACAGATGCCTTTCCCTTTGCTCTATAAGCTGTATCTGATTCCTGAAAAAAACCCTTAAATAGAAGAAGTAATAAAAGAATATTTTCTTTAAAGGGAGACAGAACTAAGCATGAGCAATGCTAAACTCAAAGATACAATGAAGAAATGATGTTTAGCACTCTCGTAATAGGCTTGGCAGTGTATAGGACTGGACCGTTGTATGTTCATTCCCTGACCTGTCGAAGACTAATGCTAAGACTTATGGACAGCTCTTAAAGCACAGTTTTCCTAGTCTCCCTTATATTCAATGGAAAGGGACAACCACCTGGAGTAGGGAATTCGGATTTCGTCTCTCTTCAATGACTGCTGAAACTAGGTATCAACAATGGCACATAAATCTTGATTTAGTTTTTAAATATATTTATAAACCTTAAAATATCTGAAATCCTCAGTATAAAAGAAACATCAAAGCCTGTAGAAAAATGGTAAGTTGAATCATGGTACTGCATAAAGCCATCCCATGCTGTGCACTAGAAGGATGATGCCTCTCTTACCATGGCAACAGAACATTAATACAATATGTACATCTTTACCTCCTGCCATTGTCAGAGCTGCATCAAGTGCGGGACGCACTTCTTTTCCCAGCTGTTCTTGAACTCTACTTCCAAGCAAAGGTCCAACATCTGTAGTATGGAGAGATAAAAAACGCATTACATACTAGTTCAATTTAAACTACCTCTTATCATAGGTGCTGTCAGACTCTTACTTAACAAAGTATACATATATTATTAAAATTTCTGTAAGGCCTGACAGTCAGCACTTAGTGACAGTAGATACAGGCAGGAACACAGTTCTCCTTTAGCTAGCTATAGGCCTATAAATGAAAGTAGTAAATCAAAATATGGCAGAGAATATTCACTAGCACTTGACCATATAGGTGAAGACACATAACATTTCAACAAATTCCAAAATATGTATTTCATTGCATTTACTACTTGTTTGGAAAGAGATTTTTTTCCTACAATCTATCTTAAAGAGGTCCGACATCTGGACAGGAATTTTGTGGCACGCTCTTTCACTACATGCTATGTTTTCATAGTGCAAGAGAAACAAGAAAATGAATTCTTTTCCTTTCTCCTGTTCTTTGTGTATCCAGCAATGTCAAGGTCACCCACAACCCAGACCTGCCAGCCATCTCCGTTGAAATCCCTTAAGCATGTTAAGCACATGTCTGCCAGTCCCTGCCCCCTCACGCAGTGCATTCAGCACTGATGCTCACAGCGCAGGCTTCATGCTTGCTCACAGCGCTGGCTGCATGCTTACCCACTGCTATCCCCACCTCCAAAGCCTCCTGTCTCACTGCCCACAAACAGAAGTGAAGCTTAGTTCAGCAAGAAGACAGAAAATGCGAAGCAGAGTCTGGTGAAGCATCTTAATGTAACATATCCTTTAGGTAGTCGCTGGGTCCCCTCCATTTTCAGACCACTGTAAACAGCTTTTTGAGTTTTTTGCTCTTGATGAGATGGGAATACTGCACGGTACAGAAGCATCCATTACTGTCAGCACTGTCATGTCTGGCTTGGGATGAGAATTTTTATCAAGCAGAAAACACTTTTCAGCATTTCCTTAGGGTGGGCAAACTGAACTCATCTACATTTCTCTTGAGGTTTATGCTACTGTTGATTCCCTTAGAAATCCTTTTGTCCCCAGGTGTCACACACTTAATTCTGCTATTTCAAGAAAATAAAAGCTATCTTTATTTATCGATGAGCACTCTCATCACAGATCCAGCTAGGTTCCTGTTAACTAACATATTAAATTGGCATTGAGAACAAATAAGTGTTTAATTTGAAATTTTGTTTGGAGTGCCTGGGAAGCTACAAGCTAGTACTTGAAATGCAGATGTCAATTTTTTATCATCATTATTATAGACTTAAAGATGACACACATTTTTTTAGACCAGAGTGTTCCTGCCTAGAATTAAGTAGGAAGACTACTACTACTACTACTTTCACAACCACATGCCATGTGCTTTAGTAGCCTCATATAGACAAGACACATTGACGCCAAGGTACGCCAAGCTGGCTGCACTGAAAACTACCTTTAAAATACGTTTTAAACCTAGACAGAACCATAGATTCTGGGCATGATAAGTCAATTCATGATAAGTGGCATGCTGCCACAGTTGCATAGTTCGATCCCAGCAACAGTCCTGTTTAAAACAGGTTTTGGTATTTCTGTATTTCACTTCAGTCTGAAATGCACACCTGCACAAATTTATTAACACCTGCTAACAGTGCATCTTGAATTTTAATCTGCACTGAATATGGTCAGCCCTTTCTATTATTATGAGTTTTAGAAAGTGATGCTTAAATTTAAAAAAAAAAGAAAAAAGGTGCTTTAAAAGGTGACGCCTTGTATTGTAACTGTGCTGAAGGGGAAAGCGCAGCAGTTGTATTTCAAGTTTTATCTCCTGCTCTTCAACTGCTCATTCCGAAATGGCAAATAAGTTAAGCAGCTTTAGAAAGAAGATAAGCTTATACCTCAACTTCTAGCTGAGTAGAGGACAAAGGTATAACAACAAAAATAAACAAATACAGAGATTTCTCACTCACTGGAACCATCAAAACAGCTAGTAGCTCTGTTCCTTGACATTTGGCTCCACAGTTAAAAACTGAGGAGTAATATTCTAAAACACCATTAAGTATTAGTGGTTACTGAACTACAAAAAGGAAAATAAAGTATTAGCCTGACTTATTGTATGAGCAATTTAATAAAAGACTTTTATTTCAGGAAATAATATGCATTACACCAGCTCTGAGACATTTTATGTGAAAAGAATTTTAGGTTTTAGCCTCATTTACTACTGAGAACAGCACTTCTGCTTGAAAAACCATATTCTCATAAACAAAATTTCACTTCGCATTATGAGCTATTTACATCATCTTACTGAAGTCTTTAAATACACATCGCTAACCCCCTTTAAATCAAAGTACTTACTGTTTAGGTCAGAGAGTGCTTTATCTTTAGTTGTGTTGTACTGGCTCACCAAATAGTCAATTTGCTGAAAAGATGATAAAAAACTTACTGAAATAATTGGAAAAAAATAATGCTTTTAAATAATGAGTCAAACTGCCACTTTGAAACAATCAAAATATTTCTGCAAACCCCCAAAATCCTGGCTCTCTACTGTTTTCAGTTAACTAAGTATTTTAAAACCTTGCTTGGCAGAACTGCATGTAATAAAAGATGGGTTTAATTGGAAAATCTACTTAATTGGAACATCTCTGGGGTAAATGATTCATCTTAAAAGTGTTAAGTAGCAGGAACTGTGGCCTTATGAAGGCTTCAGGTCAATCAGGCCAATAAGGTTTTGCATGTCTTCATCTCTGTTATTTGATTTTTCTAGTGGCTTTAGTTTCTCCTTCACAGAGAGACATGTGGCAAGTTGATGGGGTGGTAATTTTGAAGCAATTCACCAACCAGACTGGCTTGTATTTGGGCAGCCTCTCAGAGCTTCTCTTGGATAAAGTAGCTGGCTGCCCTGTCTTAATGCAAATGGTTTTCCTTATCCCCAGGTGGATTTGGCTCAGTCACAACTTGGGCTCTACCAAGACCCCATAACAATATGAAACAGCAACTTAGTTATCACCAGACCCTGGGTTTGGACAAAATGCTGTCAAAGAACCATCCCAAGTGGAAATCTTACTGTACTAATTTTGAAAAGACATTACAAAAAACCTTCAATGATTTCTGCATGTTTAAACTAATGCATTACGAATCCTACCCCAATTGAGTTAAAGTAATGTAAAGGTTAACACACTTGACAAATGGGGTTCCAATTTTAAACGTGACTCAAACGTGTACCAAAGTGTATCTGGCTTGCAGTCTCAAACCTTCCATGGAGTAAATAAAAAAAAAAAAAAAAAAAAAAAAAACCTCACCCCAACCTACCGATCCTACAGCAGTGGATGTAATTAAATTAAATGACAAAGTATGAGGCAGACCTCCTTTTTCTAAAAAAAAGACAAAAAACTACCCTCAAACCAACCTACCGATCATACAGCAGTGGATGTAATTAAATGACAAAGTATGAGGCAGACCTCCTTTTTCTAAAAAAGGAGAAAAAAAAATTGAGAGTTTCTTACTAAGAAGGCTGCAGGTATATTTTTGTTTGCTTGTTTGTTTTGTCTTCCTAGGCTAACCTGAGGACTGAAATATTGCAGGGCTGCAGATTTTGCATTGTCTCCAGCAACGTCACTGACAAAAGGCCATTCTGTGTAACTAACAGTGTTATCACTCAATACTCAGGCTGCAAATCTTCTGACACCAGCTCTTAACATGTGACTTCTTTTTACAAATCCTTTTATATGCTGTACACCTCATACTGATGAGTCAAGGACATCAGTTAGGATTTCAGAGCTTTATAGCCAATTAGTTGGATTCTACAACTTTTTCAAGAACCTGAAGCCCTTCTCCTATCCTTAAGAAATTCTTACAAATGTGTGTATATGTGATATCCATGTACCCTGTCTGTCAAAATGACTTAGAAGATATATCTGATGACTGCATCATTAAGTGCCATCAAGTCTAAAAAAGAAAAATTCATAATCCTGCACAGAAACTGAAAACCTACTACCTAACTGAGACTTTGAGGAACCCCCCGGCACAAATGTTCAAGTACTGAATTTAAAAGTGTCAGGAAGTCAGGCATCTTTATTAGCTTTTTAGCTAGTGTCTATTTTTTGTCTTTATTAAGATAGCTACTTCTACATAACAGATTTTCTACTCAGACGTTTCCTGTTGTTGGCACTCAGCATGCTGTGAAGGGGAGTCTAGTGGTTTCTGATGCAAGTGGACTACATCTTTCTGTGCCCTGAGTCAGCTCCAGACTGACAAAAGGCACTCTGTTTCAAGAGAGACTGTTGGCATCACCTCCACTTCCTGCCATATACCTCCATCACCAAACTGTCACAACACCATGCGCAAACGAGTAATTGTATAGGGAACAACTCCAGATATGGAGACATTTAATGGCATCCCCGAGGTGTCTCCTGTTCTCATACAGTCCTGTCAGCAGAAAAACAGCTCACAGGTCATGGGAGCCCAGAGTGACTGTGACTGGGATGCTACCACACTTGTGGATCCCACATAATTGTGTGAATTCCACCCATTTCTAATTTATCGGTCACGTGCAAGTAAAACAGATAAATTAAACTAAATTTAATTAATTAAAATTAATGAAAGCCAAGACAATAGGACCGTTGGACCTTTTTTCCTCCTAATCCATAAAGAATTGAAATTTCTACATGGGATAAGTTTTCAAGTCTTCCTTACTAACATTTCTTTTTTTTCTTTCAATGCAAAAAACGTACGCAGAGGACTGCTTTTGGGACTTTAAGGAAAGTTTGAAAGTAGAAAGGAGAGAATCTTTCCTGTTCAGTACGGTACAGTATGACACTGGTTTAAAGAAAAAACAGTCAAAAATACTTCTGGAAAAGAAGTTATTGTAGCTCACTCCCAGAGCACATACAAGTACGTTCACAATACAAGGAAACAGGAAAGAGGAACAAGGAATCCAAGTTGTCATGCAATATCTCTTTTTTATATGTATTCCTTTTAAAACCATATTTTTTCCAAATTATTTACCCTCTGCTAGCTACCTACACTAGTTCAGTAGGAGGAAAAGGGCCTACAAGCATCGTTGTAGCATACTCCAGGACTACAACTCAAAAGTTGCTCAAAGAATACTGATCCATCATGATAACTCCCAAACATTTACTGCTATGTGAAAATGTCTTACCTTGCATCATTTATTCTACTTCATGAGACTGACACACAAAGAATAAACAAATACTGCAGGTGTGATTTATACCAAATAGAAAGAAACAATTATTTTCTCCAATACTTCTCACTTGCATCTCTTCCCTCCCACCCCCATTCCCCATAAACAAAAAATTCTTTACCGCTGGAGTGTCGTTAAGGAAAATTTTCAGATCTTTAAAATTACTGTTAAGCAGTTTCTTTGCTCCTCGGACTTGGTTAGTTAAATGCTGGTTGGCAGCATATGCACAGAGCACTCCAACGCTACAAAAAAAAAACCAGATAATAGGTATTTCTTCGTTACTGTAAACGCCCATTCTGACATAAAACAGAATCACAAAATTACAGCAAAAAAAGTCAACATTATCAAAACAAAGGTCTCCATAAATTTACACACTCTCTTTTTCTTACTACAAGTTTTCACATGCACCATGAGGCAGAGTAGAGGAATTAGCCATAAGGTCCGATATTGTACTACTAATTCAAAAAAAGAAGGGAAAAAGCAATGTTAACCCAAAGTCTTCGGAAGTTATTAATGTACAGCTACCTATCCGTTTGCATCGACACTGTCAGTAAATGTGTATAGCCTAGGTAAATTGTATGAGACTTAGAAATGTTAAGCTCTTTTACAAGTATCATTAACCTTGACACAGCTACAAGCAAATACTCATAAAATAACTGTAAAAAGAAATATTTTACATTTGAAAACTTTGGCAACATTTACTCGTAATGGCCCAATTTATTTACATAATTGCACACATCTTTTAAAAGCACAAGAACAGTCCCTATTAACGCTACAATAATATATAAGCATTTCCTGATAGTAAGACAGAAGGTGGAAAGTGAGCTAGACTTCCAGTCAGCACTGCTGCTGATTATTTTCTATTTGATCATTCCCCATTGTAAAATTCTAATTACAGCATGGCAGATCTGCACAAACAGTAAGTAAAAAGGCAATTACAAGTCCCATGAGAGGCTTCAAAAGCTCTCTTATGATCCTTAGTTTTTTGTTTATTTTAGGTGTAAAATAGACTTAAACAGAAGGATGACTTTGTTTTTAAACATCTCACATTCACAACAGCTAACCTTTCAGACAAGCACCAGTAAAATCATGAGTAACCACCAGAGTGGTTAATAGCCTCAAAAGCAGGCTGACTACAAACCCACCTGATGGGACTAACTTTCCACAGATATAACTGGTAGCACAGATCCACTCAACACAGGCACGACACATCCCCAAAGGGCAAACACCGCCTAGAGGCTGCAGTCAGGTGCGTTACAGGGAATTCCTGGATGGCACATTTGTTCAGTCCCTTATTTTGCATTGTAGTACAACAAATCAATAGTAGAGAGGCAGCACCCTGAAAGGCCATTATGGACATCCAAACGACAGGAGAAGGGAGTCACTAACACAAATGGTACTGTATTCCTCCCAGACTGTCAAACTTCCTGAGTTGGGGTGTCAAGAAGACCTAAATACTAATATTCTTAAATAAGACTTAGAGAAAACCCATACCAGGCTCCCTACCGGGCAAAATATATATAGTAAGTGTAATTCTTGCTCCAAAGAATGTATGTTCAAAGGAAGCCGTAATACAGTCACATAAATGAGAAATGAGATGGTGGGGAGCAAATGGGTACCTAGAATAACATGATTTGCATATCCTGGCAAGCATATCCTGGCAAGACAGGAGCAAACACCCTGATGATGCTCGTCTCCTCTTATCAGTGATCCAAAACCAAACCTTCATCTTTATTTTGTCTTTCCCAAACAAGGTAAAGGCTTGTTCTCCCGGTAAAACTGGTCTCAAGTACAAGAAGTTTTGCTGCTCTGACGAATACTCTCAGTAGGAAAATTCTGATTTCAGAGCATGATACAGGGAGAGATGGCAAGACTATATGCCACAGGTGCTGGTCTATTAGGATTGCTTCACTAACATTTTTCTTAATATCCAAAAAAATTCAGAACAGGATGACTGAGTTTGACATAAAGAGGTTGCTTCTCTACCCAAAATTTCACAGCTGTGTCTTCAAAACTGGCTATTAACTACCTTCCTAGAAGTCACTAATGAACACAAAAAAAACATTTATCTTACTACTTATTTAACTAACGGCAAACGCCATAGTTTTATTTCCACTATGACCAACACTCAAGCAGCCATTATCATCAGCTACCACCCATGGAATGAGAACTCAGAATGCATAAATCGCCAAGAAACTGAGTAACTTTCAACATAAGGAGAAGTAAGCAATTTCATTTTGGACACCTGCAATGTATTATTTCTTTTCACTCTACAGTGATGGTAATTGTTTTAAAACTTTTTTTTTCTTTTTTTTTTTTTTTTTAAATCAGAAGACAAACTCTCTCAAGCTACCAGGAAAAGTAAACATTTGTATATCACACTGAGGTTCGGAGTTTATAACAACATCCTTGCTCTTTGGACAGCCAGTGTTTTTATGTCCTTTCAATGTTATGTTCACAGAGCAGAAAGGTCAATTGGAAGCTAACAAAACAGTACTTTGTAAGAATTGAGCACAATCATTTTTCTCTTCAGTCTCCTAAATGGAAGGAGTGGGAGGAACCAAGATAGTGGAGATGCTTTAAGCAGACAAGGCACTTGGAACAATTGCAACTACATTCCGAACGTAACTAAACAAATACACAGCACGAGAGAGGAAAAATCTATTTACTATATAACTGAGCCTTGAGTCAACATTCAATAAGCAGCTACAAGGAGAGAAGCATAAAGCAGGGAAAAAAAGGACAAGCCTTTTCTGTAACAGATTAGAGAACCGTTTAAACAGTTTCTTCGGGAATCAGATATTCCACACATAATTTCTTGTCAGGTTTCACAGACCGATATAAATGTTACTAATCCAGTTGCAGGGGGGGACCCAAGCTTTTCCTTCAGCTGTGCTTGAAAGAAATTTCAAGTCACACAGAAACCCTGAACAGACCTACATACTAGGGAAATGCCACCTTCCTCACTACTGGCTAATGAATTTAAGAAAAGAATGGGCTAGAGATTTCTGTACCAACTTTTTCACCAATTCTTTCAGATAATGTCAATTCCCAGGTTCTGAACAACAAGCATTACCAATCTCGCAAAGCCAAGAGGCCTTCTATGAAGCCTGCATGAGGTACTTGCCAAGATACCAAGTACCATTCCCTTCCTTCAGACTTGGCTTTCCCTAGCTTCATTCACAATAACGTAAGTACTTTCTTGAAGTTGTGGATAACACAAGCTCTCTTGGAAGGACAGAAACCTGACTATGTGGTTTTCCATCTAATAGCCAGGACACTTTCTATCACCAATATTACGTTTGGTATTGCAATGTACGCTTTCCTAAAAATCAATGTCCCTTCTTCGTCTTTATGATGTAGAGGAATTAATGAAATTACATTTCTTTCCCAGAGAAAGTGTTTGCCTAAGCTCGCAGATGACTAGGAAATAAAACAAAATAGCAGCTCTCTGTCGCTAAACTCTCAGTTAACCTTTGAAGAAAAGCACATAATTGTTTTAATGATAAATTTGGAATATCAAACCTACTCAGCTACCTATTTGACAGATTATTTCTACATCCTGTGCTCTTTAGCAATAGAATCCTACTTTGTGTGACAACATTCTTGTATAAAACCTGTGAATTACCAAAACCACTACATGTATTTCTGACTCAATCTACCAAAGAAATATATCAAACACAAAATGCATCTACTGGAAATGACACACTTAAGGCCTATTCATTTTAATGTAAACAACTGTGTATGTAATCCCAAGACTTTTGACCTGCTTCTTATACCTCTCCTTGAGGAAAGCATGTTTCCCATGTATGCCTCACCTTCAGAGAGCACATCTAGGTAGAACTTTTTTTTTTTAATTAAAAAAAAAAATCTGTCGTCTTTGTGTTTCCTTTACATGTTATCCCAGTAAACTTAGTATTAAAACCTCATCCTAATTACCAGAACACTGTATCAGTGGAAAAGTGAGAAGAAATAATGTTCCTCATGAGTAAAATCTACTAGCTGAAATCTTCTGAAATCTACATTACCAGCATATATATGTCAGTGTGAACTTGCATGCTGACACATCGAAAAGCCATCCCCATGTTACTAGAGTTTTCAAGAGTTGTTGCCTTGCAATCTACTGCAAGCTCCGTGTTCGGCATCCTTCCCCTACTAATAGTCTCTACCATGCAGTTGATTTGTCTTTCCCAGCCAAGGAAAGATAGCTTGGACCTGTCTTTCCATACCAAGGACTGAAAAAAAAAAAAAGAAAAAAAAAAGAAAAAAAAAAAATCAAAAAAGGCTCATGTTTCCTGCTCTTCAAAGTTCTGGTCCATTGACTGAGAGAATCCCAGAACAGCTGGCATTGCAAGAGAGATGGAGAGAAGATGCAGAACACATGCTTTGATGGTACATCCTGAAGAAGTCCATCCCCTAGAAATCCTTCCTGTTCCCTCCAGCAGCTGCCTGCACGTACATTCCACTGGAGGGCCTTTAAAGCAAAGCTCCACTGGCAGAGGTGTGGGTTCAGGGTACTCTGATGGATGCGTGCCTTGTTAAACGCATCTTCTGAAGTGGCACAGCACTTGGTGAAGGAGTCTACAGCGTTCCAGTCACCTGGCAGGCGTTTGGGAAACATACTCCTGAAGGAGGCCCCCAGTGCTGCGTGAACTTTAAACTATACCTGAACAACGAAAGACCCACCTTAGCGATTTCATGGCACGTCTTGATATAACCCTGTATTAGCGGAGATCATTCAAGTTTTTGTTCTTTTGGCCCTGTCTGCAAGTAGCCATAACCATTTTACTTGCACAGGACTAAACTATTTTGATTATTGTCACAGCTTATGTATGCAGCTGTGGCACAGTCCTTGAGATGTGTGGGTTTGGGAAGAACAACTACAGGTAAATCCTCCACCTAGGCTGAAATTGCGTGGTAACTTGGGGGAAAAGCAGAGAATAAATCCACAAGGAGACTTAGTCTGAGTACAGTATAAGAAATAGAGAAACAGCTATAAGTAAGTCTCAGGCTTTCTCCAGTTTTTTTTTGTTGGGGCAATGGCTACCAACAAGACTGTCCTTTTGTGTTTCAGCATATCAGTAAGCAAGCTGACATGGGCTTAAATAAATCCAGGCATAGCCTCTTCTCTTCCCTTGTGAAAGATGATCCAGGACGGGCAGCAGAATCCTGCTTTGTACGGAGGTGTACTGGAGAACTAAGCACTCAGGCAGGCAGGGGTCAGTAATATTAGCCCTGTAAAGTCCTATCTTGCCTCGCACAGCACTCTCAGCATTAAAGACTTAGCCAGGGAGTTGTGTGAGATTATCTCCACCTGTGGAAACCTGCAGACAGAGCTCAGGCCGACCCCTCCCTTAGGGTAAGCATCTGATACTCCGGATGTCTTATACAAAAGGAAAAAAAAAAAAGGGATGAGTTAAAGAGGCAGTTTCCCTAGTTCTGGAAAGCATGTTACTAGGGATCACTTATCTCCCAGTCATGACCTGGGAAGAAGCATTTGCTAATGTTGGGTATGCTTAATACCACCAGTATATCTGGCAACAAATGCACAAGTTAAAGAGACCAACAAGAGGGACGATCTTTTAATTTCTCTGCTGACAGGCAACATTCTTCAGCCATTATAACCAGAATGTTACGTCCTGCAACACAGTATCCTGCAACATGGTGTAAATACCTTTACACAGCTGGCAACCTCTGTGAGCTACCTTCAGTTTCGGCATGCTGAGAGGTAATTTAATAACTTACTTTCTTTGAGGCACCACTGTACTATGAAGAACTTTAGTCCTGTCATCATGGCAGGGATGCACCTATCACCTACAATACCATTCGGCTTTCTGGTCTTCAGAATACTTAAGTGTCATGTTTGTTAGTGATACCTGGGAGAAAAGAGCATGTTCCCATACCTGGTATCAGCGTGGTCTACATTTGAGCATAGGGAAGGTCTCAATTTGTCATGACAAACAGTAGTAAAAAGAAAGAAAATTCTAGATTACAGTGAAGGGACAAAGTAAGTCCCACCTGCCTGAACAGTCACACAGTATAGATCAAAAGACTTGATTTTTTTTTTTTTTTATATAAATACAAAATAAGGATTGTAGGCAGGTGAAAATATGAAGAAGTTGAAGGAAAACAAAAAACCTGAAAGCAAACAATGTATTTTGAAAGCATCTACAGGGAAAAGAAAAGTCTGCATTGTAGTTCCTCATCACCCGTTACACACCCAGCACAGAACAGGAGTACACTCCTAACACTAATAGCGCAAAAATGTCTCCAAAATCCAGGCTTTTACAGTGAGTGCATGCATGGTTTAAACAACTCGGTGCCATTATTTTGAACTAATAAGAAAATCTGGAGGACAGCAAATACTGAAGGAGGTCACACAATTGCTTTTCTCACCACTACTACACTATCAAGAACAAAGCGGTATGTTGTACCTCAAGTTCTCTATGGGATGGTAATTGAACATCAGGACACAGTATCTTATGTTTGTAAGTTTAATGTAACATTCTGCAATTGCCATTTTGAGACTGGCAAAAACTTCATTTGCCAAATTCAAGCTTAATTTTTTTTTTTTTCATTTCACACCTACATTCCTCTCAAGTGAGTACATAATGACCTGTGGATAGCAATGGTAGCAGCATTTTTATAACGCAGTCACATTTTCTTTAATAAGCAGTAATATTAGTCTAGTAAAATAATTTCTGCACCTGTAGGCTAATACAGTAACGTTATTTGTCATATGACACTGCAAAATTAGTGCTATACCAAGCTTCATATTGTTCTCTTTATTACACTTGCCTTATTATAAAAGAAGCAACAAAAAGAAATGTTGCAAAACAGCTCCTCTGACAGTCAGCATTTTTCTTCTGTCTTTGATGCATTTCCCCACCACAGTTGTCACAGCAACGACACATACAGAAGCAAAGTCCCACAAGAGGCAGTAACAAAATAAATAGCAATCCCAAGGCTGCGGAGACTATAAAACCGATTTCATAGTAGATGGCCTGTAATTCAGACAAAAATAGTGGTAATAGCAGATATCACACAGTAACTGCAATCAATATAGAGCAAATAATAAAAAAATCAAACTACAGACTAAACCGTCTACTAAGTTACCGAGGTTAGGGACTTGGTGTATTTTATCAATAACTGACAACTTTTCTAACAAAAAGATACATAACATTGTAGATACTGATAGCTAATAATTATTTAGCTAGAATATTGGCTAGGTAAACTACAGGAGTAAGCGCTAAAAGAAATATGCTCACAAGAAACAAATATGAATTGATGGAATTGAAATAGGTTAAAAATGAACACATTTGATTTCCCAGATGACAAATTTACTGTTTCTCACATCTGTTTCCAAAAAGGCTCCACAAACGTCAGCAAGGCTGACTAGATCAACACTTTATCTGGGAGGGGGGAAGGGAGGCTTAGCTTGTTCTCCTTTTTAATCAGTTGTGAGTGTAAGGATTCGTATGAACTGCAAATGGAAGTACTTCACTGGATGATCGATTGCAGTGGCAGAGGTTTCTCCAAGCTGCTGAAGTAAAAACTGCTTAGGGACTGGAAAACATGAAGGAGTGGATTTTAAGCTCTCTCAGGTAGACATTTACTCTGCTGCCAAACAGCAAAGCAGTAGCAACTAAAAGGACGCTTTCAAAAGCTGGAAGGAGTGAAAGGGAATGATGCAATGCAATACCCTAACTAGCTTTTACGCTGGAAGCAGTGCAAGTGCCCCCGGACCAAGAAGCTGCGCCAGGCAGCCCTGGCACAGCCCCACGTGAGGTGACGTGGCTTCCAGGGGACAAGCTGCGAGCTGGCTCTGCTGTTTCCCTGTGCTGTGAACACAAGCCAACACATCCAGAACTGGACTGGGCAGGTGTCTGCACACAGAGGTAGACAGCACGGTGTGGGCATGCCCCAGTGGTCTTTCTTCCCTGATAAATCTCTTTTCTCCTTTCCTTTCCCAATTTGAGGAGAACTAATTCTCACACTAGTATTTTGAGTCCTCTTCTGTTTTACTAATCTGCCAGCACAAGGGCAACTTGGCAGTAAAAGGATGAAATTGAGGCTGTGTATTGTCCTGCAAAATAAGTTACAATTTCTCACAAGCTATCAATCATGCTCCAGTTCCAGCTTTGCTGATGCCCTTCCTCACAATCCCTCATTACCAGCTGATCCAAATACAGCAACCATCACCATTAGCAGAGTTGCAAATTTCTGACCTAATTACCAATTCTAGGATGAAACCTATTTTTTTAATTATTATTATTAACTGCTGGTTAAAAGCTGTTATCCCTTCTGAAGAATACAAACTAGATGCTTGGAAGAACAACTTGGCTAGATTTTGTGAAAGAATTACCGTTTTCTAGTTAGCTGAACACTTCAGAAATTATTTGACAACAAATTTTAAAATAGGTTAGATGGAAAAACACATTTTAAATAACATTAAAAATAGATATGGATGTTTTAATAGAAGTAGTGTATACAGACATGGTTAGTTTCTTTTCAAAGCTGTATATCTACCATAAGACATTACCTGAAGGGTCAGGACAACATTTTCTGGCTGTGGAAGTCAAAACAAATGGAGAAGGTGTATAATACACAGGCAGCATGCACAAAAACAAGTCACATGAATAATGAACAGTTAACCATGACCAAAAAAACTAACACAGAGAAACAATAATAAAAAGCCACTGAAGTAAAATAATGCATAGAAGCGCCATTAAATTATGGCAAATTATTTTACAATAAAATACATAGCAGATAATTTCTGGTTTCCTTGGTAACGGAAAGGATTCTAGGATTTGTCCAACAAGTATTTCCACCTTAAAACAACAACAGACCAGTTATTTCTACACTGAGCATGTTTCATATAATTCCCAACACATCTCACAGAATAGAAGGCCAGAGATTGCATTATTTTGTGGTTTAGCAATTTCTTCATGAATTCCACCTGTCATAACTGACCTATGATATTCCTGACTAACTTTTTCTTTTCAACACTTATTTTATTTTGGCATAAAAGCAGCAGCTTTAGTATCAGTTTTGGGACCTTAACACATTACACACAAAATTCACCCTCACTTTTAACTGATTATGTAGAGGTTTATTTTAAATTATTAAAAAGTAAAAAAGAAAAGGCATTCAATAAAGACTGAAGAAGTCTATTTATCAGGTTCTTAAGTGATTTCTTACCTGTAATTTCAGAAAAACACTGAAAACTAAATATCCAATGACAGGAATTTCAGAAGAACCCAATTTCCCCTTTGTTTCCACAATGGAAATAGAATTTCTTGTATTTTTCCCCTTCATCTCGGTGTGACAAGTATTATTCATGATAAAGCTTTCCCCCTTCTCATAAGCAGAAGAGAAAAGGGAAGCGGACAAGCTAAAGACAGCAAGACCCCTCAACCCAAAGCCTGACGTGTGAGAATCAGAAATGTTCTCAAGTTTTAGGAAATTTTTTTCAGCATCACACACATCTTTATGAAACTTCTCCTGTACAATATGCTTAGAATGTTCAAAATCATATTTGGTACTATACTTTTAATGGGAGGAAAACAAATGCTTACCCTCCCTTAAAAATCTGGTACCAAGTATGATTTTGAATGTTTTAAGCAAGCACGTCTCCCAGCAGAAGTAAAGCAATGGCAACAGCAGCGAGCTGGCTCGCCCTGAGCAGTCAAGGCAGCTGCGCTCAGCTGCTGGGCTGTCCTGGCAGATTGCTGTCCCTGACAGGGGATGGGGAGACATCGATGGTAAGAGTCCAACTGGGAACACAGGGACATGCAGCACAGAAGTGGGAAGGGCCTCCTGGGTCACTAACACAGTCTACAAATAGGTTAAAAAAAAGCTAGAGCAACAACAGTAGAAATTTAACAGGATAAATATCAGAACCAGATTTCCTGTTCTCGCTACTGAAGGGCTGTTCCCAGCACTTGGTGAACTAGTGAGTCTTCTTACATGGATGTACACATGGCCCATTTCTGCCCCTATGCTTCTGTGATAGCACCATCTTTTGCCCAAATAGCAGTTTTTTCTTCCTGGTGTTTCCTCTCCATATATATTTAAAAGGAGTAATCACCCCCCCTTACTGATTATTTTGCTAAGCTAAGCAAACTCTTCCAGTCTCCTCTGAAGACCTGTGTGTTTCCCAGATCATCCTAATACACCCTTTCTGAACCCATCCTACTCTGAGTTCATTCTCCCTGAATTTGAGTGATCAAAACCACAGGCAACATTTCTAACTACTTACCTGCACCCTTCAGTGACATTCACACTTCCCTATTCCCAATGGAAATTCCTCCAGGGGCACATCTACAGCCATGCTGGCTTCTTCACAGCTACCTCTCATTGATGCTTCTATCTTCTGAGGGACTGTCTACTTGTCTTGATATATTTTCCTTTTCCAAATTTGTTTTAAAGTTTTGCATTGTATTCAGGTCAAAATTAGGACCTATAAATGGCCTATATCTGTTTTACTTCCTGAGCGCACCTAATATTGTATTGCTACCCTATAATCACACAGTATTTTAATAAGTGTCAATTATTTGACATACATAGTAATTACATAGTAATTAATAAATACTATACTCGCACCCATGTATACCACCTATGGTCTAACGGTTTTGTCCAAAGACTCTGCCAAGCAAGTCCACCCTACATTCCTCCCTGGGTGTGCAGGCACAATCTGTGATGCACCACTCTCACAGAGCCCCACCAAACAAGCATATGGGATCCGCAAGAGTCGCTTGATGCAGCATAACAGCAATACCCACACACTCAGATGTCATGCAGAGGTTATCAAGCTACTGGAGCAATAGGTTCATTGTCAGAAAGACATGGAAGCACAAGGCTTTCCCCCTTCAAATCCCAAGATCATTCAGGTCATCCTGATTCAAGGCGATAGCTCAGTGCCTGTATGCCAAGTTCTGTACTCATCTTCCTGACACATACACCTTACTGCAGGGACTACAAGCAAGTAGCTCACACAAAGTAACATGTCCACTGTGTGGGCCTGGTTAAGGTTCTTATTGCAGGCGCTCAACCTGTGACACTGCTTCAAAGACAGAGTACTGTCCTTGAGAACAGCCTAAAATCAGATCCACACTAGGTTCTATCTTCTCTTGCTACTAAGTACCCTATGAATTTCAACTGTTACAGGATAATCACAAACCTAAAGAGAGAATGGAAGATATCCTTGATGTGATTAGCATACTACATAAACTAAAATATACTTTTTAAGTAGGCTATGGAAACTTCATTTTACAAAGGCACCAGAATCAGCATATAAATTCAGCTTTTTGAGGACAATAGCTGAAGCTAACATGAGAGCTGAGCAGTAATGGTTCTCTCCAAGCATTTTTAAATAAAAGCAGTATTTTTCAATACAAAGAGCCTTCAATCTTTGTGCAACAGACACCACAATCACATTACAGCTGGAATTTATAAGTGAGCCTTAACTATGTGTAGCTTCTTTACAGTGGCTTACGAAATTTTCTTTGTAATATTTTTTGAAAGGTTTTGGTCCCAAATTTTGTATGAAACCATCATACACATCATTCACAAATTTCATTCCTGCATCCTGTTGTTATAGCTTTAAAATACTATTTCCTATTTTAGAAACAAAACTAAATTTCAAAGTCATTGTTTTCATTATTTTATGCAGATACACAGACAATTTACCTTTTGATAATCGCCCTGTGTATTTCCAAACTTCTGCTGTGCTAGTTTTCTGATGAGATCTGAAAATAAGCAAGAATATTCCAGAGTTTTAAACAACATAAATAATAAAAACAGGGGAAAGAGGATGATATGAATTCTACTGTTAGGTAGGCAAGACGAAATTAAGAACAGACACCAACAGGACAGGCAAGCACATAAGTGTTTCCATAAACCTGTCTAGTAACATTAATACATTTTTAACCAAATGTATATTTTATGAGCTCACAGGAAGATACCCAGGTTATCTGTCAATTAATCAATTCCCACTGAAAGACAGTTAAGGTTTTTCCGAGGTCATTAAAAGTGAATCCCAAACTTATCAATTACTTGGACAGGTTCAGGTATCAGCTTTGCTTCATGTTTATGTCCAGTACATACATGCATGCATATATACACACACACGTATACGGAATTAGATAGATAATGTGCAAAACAAGCATGTTAACGGTGACTCCTTGACTGAATGGTACAAGGAAGAAGTCCCTTATTCTTGCCAACATTATCCCAATCTTTTTTCTTTTTTTTTTTTTTGTCTCTGGACCAACAGACTTTGCATGAGAGTATGCAACACCGCCAAAACAAATCAGAAAGCCCAACACGTGCCAACCTACTGTGCGTGCAGCTCCATCTAACACCCTCATTTCTAACTTACTCATAATATAGACAAAATACAGTAACTACCAAAAAAAGAAAGTAGGGATTTAACACAAATAGTGCCACTTAACATTATAAATATAATTTCACCACACCATTTTTTCAATAAACACCAGCACCTGCAATGAATGGATCACCTTTTTGGGACATCACCAGCCCACCCTTATCGGGGTTTTGCCAACCCTATGGGAACTGTGGCTCCTGGCCATTTCTGTGACATCCTGCACTTGAAGAGGGGCACCCTAGCTCTGCAGACCCTCTGCCTCAGAGGGGCATCAGCGGCTCTGGGTATGCTCCATGCTAGGTTGTGTAAAAGCAGCAGCATTTGGATGTTTGGGAGGACTGACTGAACTTTTAGTCTCCTCTGATGAAGGGGAAACACATTAGGAAGGAGCACACTACACCTCAAGGAGGAGCACTCTGCCCCACATGTTCATACAGAGCTGTGCTTCATGGTACTATTGCCCCATTGTTAGTCTCCCCATATGCAACTGAACATACTTCAGAGAAACCTCCCGTAAGTCACCTACCCTGTGGATCAATAAAAGACCTGTAGATTCAAAACTGACTGTTCACCTCCCAAAAAATCCAAGCCCTCTCAGAATTTATTGTAGCACTGATGAAATACGTTCAGTGAGTTCACAGGGGTTGTCATCTCATGCCTTTCTAATCGTGCACGTGGCTCAGGAAAACAAACCCCTAAGCTAACAGCGCCCATAGTCCTCCTTCCCCAACACCCTGCAGAGGGAGCATGGACTCGACTGATCTGCAAGCTAAAGAGATCCTGAAAAGTTCCATGCAGAAAACTGTGCCCAAGGAAAGAAAACACACAACAGCGAGGCAACAAGTGCTGTTTCAAGGAAGGTACTCCCTGCAAGGAAGCTGCAGCCAGCAAGACTGCCAATTAAAAATAAAAAAAAAAAATCTGTCAACATCTCACAGGAGTGTCAAGCTGCAAATCATCCACAGATGGGAAGTATATTCTAGAACGCAGAAAGAGTGCTAGCAGTAGATGATCAAGGACTCTGTACGGTGAGGCAAGCTCATTTTGGAAAGATCATACATATACTAGAAGATAAGGCTGAATCCCACAGTAAAAGAAGTAAACCCAAAACATACATAGAATAAGCACCCAGGAAGAACAAGAGAGTTACGATCCCTGCAAACCCTTTCAAGCTGTGAACTTTGAGAGGAGACCGCTGAAGGAAAGGGCACACACCACTGCATGGGCAACACACAACTGATCCACCACTGCAGCTCTGAGACATCTTGCACACTGGGACCAGCAGAGTCCTCCCTGTATCGAGGCCATCCCCAGGCAGCATCCGTGTTTCTCGGGGAGTTTCAGCGGCAAGGAAGTATACAGCCAAGTGAGGGAGAACTGTGCAAACCCCAAAAATGTAATTCACACTGGCTGTTAGACATTTTTCTTCATCAGAGGCAACATTTCTTTCTTCTTGTTTATATCTATATGCCCACCAAGTATCTTTAAGAAACACTGGTGCATAAAGAACATAGTGCAATGAATTTTCTCTACAGCTAGATGCCTTTTAGCAAGCAGGAGAAGAAAAGGGCTGAAATAACCCTCGTTTACATATTTATTCAACCATTTAGCATTGTGTGACAACACACCTCAGAACAGCCGCTAAAGAGAGATTTCTACTAACTTTAATCAGAATGCGATGGGAAGGAAGAAAAAGGAAGAGCTTCTGTGATCCTCAGTGGCATGAAGTGGTACAGACCGTCTGCGTGCTGGCAGTCAAACATGGGAGCTGACTGCCCAGGATATTGTGGCATCACCCTCCTTGCTGCTACTCCAAAGCCAAGCAGGAGCAGCCCCAGCAACCTCCCCTTACTTCCAGGCTGCTCCTAACTCGGAGGTTCATCTTGCTTTGGGAAAAGGGTTGGATCTGCTGACCTCCAGAGGTCCCTTCTGATCTAAATTATTCCAAAATTATCCTACAATCATGCTGGCTTTTTATTGTAAATTATTTAATGGAGGAGTGAAAGCACTGCCAGGAAGCTTGCAAGAAAGCTAAATTTTATTACTGACAAAAACTTCCTTTGATACATTTCCTACTGTCGGGAATCAGTACAAGAAAAAATTTTAAAAGCATTAGCCCTTCCTGTTAAATAAAAGTTGAAAGTTTTTATCCATTCTTCTAGTTGAGTGTCTGTCCCCATCAAATTAAACAAAAAAACATTTTACATCAAGTTTTACATACATCTATACACACATATATATTTATGGACATCTTATGCATATGTGTATGCATATATAAAACTACTCAAGAGAAACAGAGGACAGTTGGGGCTGAAAGGGACCCCCCCCAAGATCATCCAGTCCAACCCCCCGGCTCAGCGGAGTCACCCACCGCAGGTTACTCAGGGCCACGTCCAGTCAGGTTTTGAGTATTTCCAAGAAGAACATTCAATAATTCAAAAAAACAAAACAAAAAAAACCCCCAAAACTGCTCTGATTACTTGCTCAGAATGTTCCTGATTCACAGTTTTTATTTATACTGTTTTCCATAATTTATAGCCTGCCAGTCAAAAAAAAACCAAAAACCAGACAGACATCAACCTGAATACACTATGACAAACTGATGCAGAAAACAGCATTTTCAATGTATTTTTGAAATTTAGAGGCTCTAAAGCCTGTTCATCAGAAACTAAAACACCTTTAGGTTTATAATAAAAAAGAAAGCCTGAAAATAGGTACAAAAAGTTCCCACATGGATTGAATAAGTTAAATAGTGAGAATAATACAGGTTTCATACATAGCACAATAGCCAGTATTACACAGCCCATTTTTTCCCTTAATTTTTTGGAATGTGAGATCTCCCTGATGAATAAAGATTTACTACTTGTATTACTTTGTAGTGATTTTTTTAGAAGTAACGTGAAGCTTCAGGGTGGTTTTCTCACCTGGCAGCACACAGTGATTCACCAGTCTTTGCCATGAATTTACTATTTCAATAGCCTTCAGTATCAACTGGAAGAAACATATTCCCAGTCAATTCATTTCAAATGAAATGTGGAACTCATATATATTCCCATAAAAAAATAATTTTGGCTATAACTGCATGTGAGATTACCTGCAGTTACTCACCCACGCATCTGTAAGCACAAACTTGCCTTAATGGTTTTGCAGAATCAAGAATCTCCCTATTAGGTTTTACGCACATTGATAGCAATCACGGTTACTACTGCAGCGCTTAAGGGTTAAGCAGGGGAATGTCCTGTGCCAGGTAGTGTGTAAACACAAGCATCATGTTTTCAGGTATGGCTACACTGCTCACTGTAGCACAGTGAAGAGACATCTCAGCTCACATTTAATTCAGTCTGTGATTTTGGTTTGCTTTTCTGAAGCACCTTTCCTCCCTAGCTAGAACATCTCCTCTCTAGCATTCAAATAAGTTTTTATTTAAAATTGAACTAAGGTAACTCCACACGACTCTCTTCTGCATTGTTGGTAGAGTACCATCTTGAGGCTGATTTCTGTTTCAAATATAAAAGCGCTAGGAAGGTGTGATAAAAAGCAGTGTCCTCTATTTTCAAATTAATGGGATTACTTCTGAAATCTCGCTTGACCAGCTGCACACATTGTTTCACAGGACCAGTAATCCAAGGCTTTAGCACAGAACACAATTTATCACTGGGGTTAAAGAGATTTACCTTGTGAGGCTCATTTACACAGCTAATCACATTACTGCTTTGCTCTGTCTCCTTCCTGTTCTCATCACACATGCGAAATGCCATCTGCCCTAGTAAATCTAACTAGCCAGATGAACTGTTAATTTACCAATGCAATTTGTGATGAAATATTAAGCACCTCTGAGAAGACCCAGTTAAGAAAACATAATCACCAACTCGTGCATTGCACACATATTGTGTACATACACTCAGTATCTCATTGCCCAGACGAGAAAATGAGGTTAGCACTAGGCTTGCCTCTTATAACTGCTCTACAGAAAGGGATAGCAAAAATAATAGAGATTTAAAAATAAGATGTCTGGCTATTAAGTACCAACATAAATTAGTTACAAATTCTTCGGCCAAGAAAGCTTTTCAAATCTAGGTGACAGGAAAACAGTTGGAGTAAAACCTTTGTGAATGCTATGCTTCATCTTCAAACAATTCTGTTGAGCCCGTTCAGTTATAGTGCAATTTCAGCATTAATCAAATTATACCAGAAATTAAGTGATCTTTTTATGCATAATATAACATATTAGGCTTCTATTCTGAAAAGGACTTCAAGCAAACCAATAAGAACCATGACTGAAGCATTCATGCTGTACTGAATGAAGATTTTTCAGAACATCAGGGGAGAATTACGTAGATAATATACACGATAAATTAATAACTGCTTTAATGCTATCTCATTCTGATGCATATCATAGTATTTCATCCCATTCCCCTTCATCTATAATAGTCAATGGACTACACACACACACTGAACAGTTCAGCACCTCTCAGAATATGAGTCAGTTTGACCACATTTAGTGTCATAAATAAGTAGCAATAATTAGTCTGAAATTAATGAATTAAAATTACTTCAAGCTTGGTTTTTTCCCTAATTATGACTCAGACTAATAAAGAACTCTTGCAAGTCCAAGAAAACCAGGAAAGCTATATTAGCCTTTCAGACATCATCAGAGAGAAAAATCTTTCAGGTATCTTATAGCAAGTTTTACCGCAAGTTCACTTTATTGACATTTTAAAATACTTGCTTTGACTTGAGTGGATCTTTGGTTGCTTCCCCGAAGTTAGAAAGCCTCTAGCCAGTAGCCTTTACTATGGTCAGATTCAACTCCCATTGAAGAGATCTCCTTCACCAGGTAACCCAGGGTCCTCCTCTTTACTGCCACATAACTACCTAACAGCTCTGCTCACTCTTACTGACCCCAATCGCACAGCGATCACTTGGCTCTGGTTCCACTGCAGAGCTAGGCGAGAGCTCAGTAATGTTGATGGCTGAAGAATCCATCATGCACATTGATGCAGAGACTGCAGAGAGGCTCCTGCTACATTGCTCACCCCATGCAGTCTGTCCTCTTTCCGCAGGGCAAGAAGAAAACTCACTCTGCAGGCCAAGTGGGAAGTCTGAAAGGTGGGGAGATAATCCCACTTCCCACACAATAAGAGACCACTCTAGTCCACAGATGAGGAGTCTAATCCATGCATTCAAATAATGTAGACCGTTCCCTTCCAACTCCAGATTCAGAAGGTTCACTCCCCTCCCTTCACAATGTCTCCCTTAGGCAGACCTGGGCCGTAACCCTTGTCCCCAAACTAAGAAAAAAAACAGCGTTCTCAAATTCTCCCCACAACTTTCAGGCAAGCTATCTCTCTTTATGATTCCCAGGTTTTTTACCTTGAGTTACTGGGAACATCAGGCTGGTTCAGCTTCCACCCTCCTGCTCCTCACAAGAGGCCATTCCGGCCTTCTTCCCTTCGAGCACAACTCCTGAGTGACACTTACCTTCCCTTGCTTCTGAAGCCTATACACAAGACCACCTACTTACACTACAGAGATGGTGAAAGGAAATTCTCTGTTCAATCACCTGTTTATTCACCTGCATTAAAGAAATAACGTGCAAAAACTATAACCTTAAACCATCAGTCATGCCTTTGGACACGAAAAAGGCAAGTAAGAAAGGAACCTTGCTGCTGTGCCTCACCACTGACATGCAAAATAAAGCCCTAGAACCTGTTTTTCTACATTGGCTGGAAGAACTTGTTTGAATGGAGACAAGAAACAACAAATACATACTAAACTTCTTAAGTATTTTAACTTCTCATCTCATCTGCTATGGCAATCTGCTTTTTCACCCTCTTCTGCCTTCATTTTGCTGTTTCCTCTCATCAACATAATCGTCATCCATTCCCATTCTCTGACTCCACGTTCTTTAATCACATGTTGATCAAAAGCAAGAGAAATACGCTTATCCTACAGTACTCTGGCTTGGTCTTAAAATCCAGCAACACACAACATGACACAAGCAAAAAAAAGTAAATGCATTTTTAAGGTCTCAGCAGACTTCTAAAGCACATACTGATTTATTCATAGTTCAAAGGACAAGCTACTAGACCACCTAGAAATGAGTCTTAGCTTATATTGGATGCAGTGAGGGGCGATGTGAGAGAGGGTAGAGCTGCAATATGAAGTAGGTAATGAAGAGATGAACAGCTATGAGCAGGATCAAAACTGTAGGAGTGGTCTAAACAGGGTGAGCTTTAAACAGAGTGCAGGTAGGACTAAGCACGGTGCCATTGCTGAAGATGAGGAACTGCAGGGCAGCAACAGCTGCTGAAGGAACCAGGACGTGACATTAAGGAGATCCCCTTTGTACCCTTCCTGACAGAAAATACCATTGATCCACTGAAGAAATTATACAGCAGTGGACCAGACAATACTAACAGTCAATAACTTCATTCATGCACACAAGAAGTTCCCCAATTTCCCAAAAATATGGATGAAACTATGGAAGTTTTATAAATTTAGCTTCCTCAAGGTTGTTATGAGTCAGGAAGACCAAACGGGTAATTTAAGTCTTCCACAGAAAATCCTCACACCTTACAGCTGCCCCAAACTTGAGTTTATTCCTTTAGCGCAGTCATATTTTCTGTTTAGGCACATTCTGCTTTCCATCAACATGCACAGACGTTAAAGAGCCTGCTCAAGAAAAGGTTTAAAGAAAAAAGAAATTGCCACAATATTGACTGTTACAGGACACCTAGAATGAAAGATTTCTCCTTTGAAAATAACCTTTGCAGGGACTTTCTAGTTGTTCTTTGCTACAAAGAAAGTTCTGTTCTTGCTGAAGTTTTGGAAGAACAACAAAAAGAGAGAAGCCTTTAGAAAAATCTTTGCTTAGGAGGCTGCAATAAATTTGCATATATCATGCAGGCACAAAGTCAAGTAGAAAGCTTTGAAGAAGTATTCCACACAGAAACTGCATTCTCTCATTTTCTGAAGGCAACAGAACTTCTGTAGCACATTGTTTGTGCTTCGGCAGCTATGTTTTGCCACTTACTTTGTTTGCAGTAGCTACCTAAAGCTCTCTCTAGGTCACCATCTGGTAAGGATTTACAACAGATTACGGGCAAAGATTTAACTTGGTGCACTGTATACGCTTGTCTGTTTTAGCACACTGCACAGCCTGAGCAACTTCTTGATAGTGTGGGTTGTGTAGACATATTGGACTTGTAACTTTGATCAAAGTGGTAAATATTTAGACTGTACAAACAGCAGCATTTTTCCTACTCCTTTCTCCCCTCAGAAGTTGCTGTAAACTGAGGAAAGCACAGAAAATCCTCTCATATTGCATAACCTGAATTATTGGAAACATGAACACAGATAATTGGGAATGACACGCTGGAGCCGTGCTGGTACCAGCTTTTAATTACCTCAGTGACTGGTCTTCTGGCAGCTTCACTAAGATTCCTCAGAATTCCTCTCTCTGTTTTCCCCTTTCTGCAAGGGCGACAATTTTCCACATATGTTCGATAACTGTGGCACGCATATTGGTTCAAAGTACTACAGAGATCACTACTTCACTCAAAAATCAAAGCAAAAGTAAAGGTTGCTACTCTGGAGAAAGTTAATTAGGCCTCAAGTTTGTATTTGTTCTGTACAGGTACACCCAGGCATCTTTCAGCTGAGTTAAACAGCCAAGGCAATAGTTAGTAGTATTAAGAATATTCACATTCACAACTGTAAACTCTGTTTAAAGTTCACAAAAATAAAATAATTTGGTATATTTTCAGAGAAAATAAAGATCTTGATTATGGTACGATGCAATGCAGGTCATAATTTAATCACAGAACTGTTTTTAGATGAGAAGAAATATATCTGCATATTGCAAAAGAGTGTCAAAGCAGGTTTGTGGGGTTTTTTTGTAACTGGTAGGCTTGCACTAAGAGGTATATACTGATAGATTAGTCAGCTTGAACTACAATAGCTGACATTTGTGGCAGCTGTTTTCCCTTCTAACAAGACGACAACTCGCTTGTGGAAAAGGAGTAAGTATACTCAAAAGTTTTAATACCAATATGGAAAGATTTAATACTGTTAAAAGGATGACAAAAATCACTAAAATTAATACTTATACATTTATTTTGCTTCAGCAACTTTTGAATAGTGCATATTCACTTAAAAAAAAAGCATCACTTTTGTTAAGATCTAGAAGTTACACAAAGCATCTTGAGAAGTGAAAAAAATACTAAGAAAAACAGAAAGGAAAAAAATTCTAATTCTCATAATTTTCAATGTAATTAAACATTGAATATAAAGACTGTGGAAAGAAGATTTGTTGCAAAGATCTATCAAATTCTTATTACTTTGGCTGACATAATTCAAGAAAAAGCCATCACTGAACAAGACCTATGAGTTCGTTGCTCTGTAAACGACAACCTAAGCAAATTGTCAGACAAAAAATGAGAGGGCTAGGCTAATGTTACCTAATTACAATGGTCTATAAGAAAGAAAAGAGAAAGCCAAATGACTGCTTTTCCAGTAACAGGCAGTATCCATACAGTATCTCACATGGTTAAGTCAAAATGCTTCATAACAGCCAAGATGATGAAGGAATTGAGAGGTCCCTTAGTGGCTTGCGAAAACATTATTCCAGTAAGTTCAGTGACATCCCCCCCTCTCTCTCCCCATCAGTTCCATGAACTACACGTTGGAAAAGAGAATGAGGTTCAACAGTATGCAGATAGATAAGCTTGTAAAAATTAAGTGGAGGGGGAGGATGGACAAGCAGAGTAGTTGCTATTGTCAAGCTAGGAAAATCATAGAGTCCCAGCAGAGTGGCCTGAAAACCTGTAAGATGTCCGCAGTCACAGATAATTTTCAGAGAGGTTCACACGTGATACATGTTACCAGAGAATGTGGCTGACCCAAAACCTATTCCATCTCACTCCTCACCATACAAGATGCTGCAGGTATGCTCTGGAAGTCTCAAATAAGCTTTCATGCTTTTAGTGGTTTAGATTTCCTGTTAACAGAGGAAGGGACACAAAGAAGTGCCTTCTTCACATGGTGTACTCCGACTGTGATTGTACACTGGCATCTGAAAGGCAAAACTTAGGTTTTGACCAAGTTTCTTATCTCTGCTATGAGATACTAAATGGGCTGGGCAATCTTTTAGAGAAGTTAAGAAAAATGAACGCATGCAGAGCTTAATTCAGTGTTTTACTGTAATTGCTAGTACACAGACACCACGCTACATTCAACATAGCTAATGTTACCACCCCCAATACACACAACACACAGCAGTACTAATTATCTAGATACATGCATTTTTAGGCCATGGTACCTTTGCTTTTTTCTTTAAAAATATACAAACCCTATCAATGAAGCTTCTTTACCTAGAATGGTAAACAAACAACAAGGCCACTTTCTGTCACAATACCATCCTGTACCTCCCACCCTTCCCTTCCTCGTCGTGGACACCCCTGGATTTACCTGCGCCCAGAACTCATCCCCTGCGCACCGAGGCAGGGAACACTGCTGATCAGCTCTTTGGTTATACCTTGTGTCTCCAATTAATGTCCATGGACAAACAGAACAGGGTCAGGACAGTTTCAAGCACTGGCCTGGCATTGCCCATGCTGTAACTATTAGCAGGTTTCCCAAGCCAGCTCAGTACCTCACCCAGAAAAAGCCCAACCCACTTGCCGGGAAACATTGCCAACAGACAGAAAGGACATAGCTGTCTAATTTGGAAGGGGTGGAAGGCAGTTTAGGTTTGGGAAATATGAGCCAAGTCTCAATACCACACAGCTGTAGGCCCATTTTATTTATTATCATAATCTAGCCCCCAACAGGTACTACTGCTTGAGGTGCCCTCCAGCCTGTTACCACAGCCATCTGTGGTAATGCCACTTCTGAACACCCTCCCCACAGAAGGTAACCCAACTCCCTTGAACTCCACTTGAGGTTCACCTTCATTAGTTTCTCCCTTCTGTCCTAATAGTGTTGAAATTGTGAAGCTGGATTGCCATTTTCCAATTGCTGTCAAGGCATGTTTTTTCTCCTAGGCACAGCTGGCAGGCAATATTAAACCAGATCAGAGCAAGCATTGAGGATACTGTAGAGAAAGGATTCCAGATGTGTGTATAGTGCAAGATTTTCAGATGACCAACTATGCTACACTGATTAAAAAAATGACTTGCATATTTTCCACATAATACCTATCTGCAAAAGAGACTCCTTGTTTACATAATCTAAAAGAAGTGGGCAGGAAGACATTAGAGAAGTGTTAATTCTGCAACTGTAGTGTTCTGCTGTAGCCTCTAGTAGATAATCTGTGTAAGCCTCCCCCCCCTAAAACCTCTGTCTCCTCCCTGTCCACAAAAAAACCTTTTGACAAGCAATCTGTTAGATAGTCTGCAGTTTGGAATAGTTCAGGGAAAAAGGAATTACTCTTCTGACGCCTAAGAAAAATAAAGAAGCAGGCCTTAAATCTGCTTCAGAAATGTTCTGTGTTCCTTGTTTACATGGGTATGTCATCAAGTAGAGCATCTCTTAACTTCCCAGCATGAAATGAGCAATGATTTTTAAACACTATTTCCTTAAATGTATACGAGCGGGCAGAGAAAAGAAGAGGCTAATTTACCTTGTATCTTCCTGCTGCTCCATCTTCCCCAGTATTTCCAACGTTAGACAAAAGACATTTCTTTCAATGTATACACCATATTACCAGATAGAGGAGCACTGTAAGTCCCCCTTCTTATCTCAGTTCTACTCAAATGACACCACCACTACTTGCTATATATAACCTCTGCCACTGAAACCTGCATTTTTGATATACACACTTCAGCTACTATAAATTCACGTCACAGCTCTAGCCACAGTGCTGGACAAAAAAACCAGTTACAGGGATGTGGTGAAGGCACTGACGCTACAGCTTACTGAAATTGTCATTTCACAATACAGCTTAGCCAACCTAACAGCTAACTTAAAGGGCAGGTCTTGCTCTTCCTCCCTTCTCAGTTCCTGCACCAGCAATTGCATCTGGGCTCCCAACCCAGCTCCAGGACATAAGGCTTTAAGAAAACCAACCCACATGCACAGGGGTGTAGCTGTCAAACACTAGCTCAAAAAAGCAGTCTATCACATCAGTGCAGTTTCACACCCAAACTAAAAACTGAGACTTCACACAGTTGGAAAAAGGATTTTGTAATTTAAGTTTTTATGAAAGGTCATAATTGCTTTGGGTACCTGAGCAGCATCTTATGTGCAGATGCTGCAGGTCAGCACCGTAAGTCAGAGCTCAAGTCAGAGCCAGAGTGCAGTCCTTTCACTGCATGCTGGTGCGGACATGCCCAACGTTCCTGGGAAAGTCTCAAGTTTAAAAATAAAAGGGCATTACCAACTATGCATAGCTGAGTTTAGTTCCAATGCTGCAACATCCAGACACATGCATTTTTCTTGTAGGGGACCTGTAGAAGATTTATTATTGACAGGAAGCAAAACTAAAGTAGAAATGGACAACCAAGAACTAAAAGGCAAAGAAGTTAGTCTTACACAAAAAAAAAAAAATTCTGACTTACTGAGTTTTTAACTGAGGGTGTGATAAAGTGTTTTCATTATTTGCTTTGGAACCTCACATCCACCACAGCTAATATATTAAAATAATCAATATCCTAGGAGCTCAAACCTACCTACAACAGGGTTCTGCATATGCATTTTCTATTACAGCTATACCAGCTAGAGATACACTGTTTATTTTCACATCAAGTTATGTGATTTTTTTTAAAATGTTAAAATGTTTTAATTGCTGAATACACTCATGTGAGCTATTAATTGCAGAGATAGGGAGTGCAAGACAAACTTGCTGAACTCCACAATCTGCAGCTGCTTTAAAGGCTGACCAGGTGAGGAGAAAGGAAAACCAAAAAGGGTCAGACACAGGACTTTGCATTAAAATAGTCAAGTTCTGATCCTCAGTCTTACGTTCAAACTGTTCAACAAGTGAGACTCCACAAACAGAAAGAATTGAGAGGTATAGTCCAGGTCTAAAAACCAGTTTGTTCTTGTTCCCCACAGGCAAATAGTACATTTAACTCTTCATACCACGTTTTGCCCAGGAAGTACCTGCATTCAACAATTGATTTTGATGTTGAAGTTTTATTCCTGCTTCAGCAGAAACAGGGTGATCCAGAAGAAAAAGCAGAAGCTGGAACAAAGCAGGTGTAACTCAACATAAGTGGCACAGTTGTCCTGCAATACAGTCAGGTAGAGTAAGGTAAACAGGCCTGTAAGGTTTTGTCTTATTTCACCTAAAAATCGCAGCAGGAGCTTTATTCCCAGCTTGTTTCCTTTATGAACTCTTCACATTTTCGTTACAAGACACAAGCTGTGAAGCTGAAGATTTGTTGTGCACATCCTGCTGGCAAGTGGAATCTCAGATTAACATCATCTTACTGCAACTAACAACTGGTTTCCATGGGAACAAAGACAAAGCCATGATAAGATATTCATAGCAGCCAGAGGATCATACTGACCATGCCCTGTCTACACCACGTTCACATCTGAAGGTCTCCAACACAACAGGTGACGTGCACCATGTCACAACCATGAACTGACTTAACTTTATTAATAAATTAACACTTCGGTTTATGAAAAATTCCAAGTAAGAGAAAAACTGACAATTTGTTTTGTTAGATGTCCTCTTAGCTGAGTGATAGAAGCAACTTGTAATTTTCCTATTATCATCTAAGTGGTGCTATTAACAGGAAAGAATAACGATGCTCTATTCTACACAGTTCTCAACAAAAGGAGTAGTAGCACCGCCATCTCCATTTTACAAATGGAGAAACCAAGGCACAGGAAGGTTGAAGTGACCTACTGAGCCTCAGGTAGCAAACCACTGACCAAACATAGTCTTTTCCACTCCAGTGTAACATTAACTCAAAGTGGAGGCTGTTTCCCTGCGTAACAGTTCATGCTTGGGAGTAAATTCACTCCCATTTACACCAGTACATCATCTAGTGAGGACAAAAGAATTTCACTGGTGGAGCTGAAAGCAGAATCCATTTACACTCACTGAAGCACTGCAATCAGATATCCTAGGTCACTTTTTTAAACTAGTTTCTTGCCATATCCAAAAAGCACAGAGCTGGTCTTAAAGATTCAGCAATTTAAAAAAAAAAACTTAAGGAGTTACAGTTCGTTGCCCTGGTTCTGTTACTGTGCTTTACGCGAGCACTATATTTAATCCCATTAATAACTTACCTATTAAATCTAAACTTAGATTAAGTTGTATGTCCACAAACCACATGGCATGAACAAATTTAGACATGAGTAAATAATTACTCACTTAGATTTAACTAAAAAAAAAACCTTTAAAAATTTTTGACTGATTTTTTTTCTTTAAATGAAGTGATCCCTTTCAACTTGTAAGTAACATATAAGAACATTTAAATAAATGTTAAGGATTAGCAGCATGCAAATACTTTAAGAACAATGTTTCCCAAAGAGTCTGATGTACTTCATATTTTGCTTTATCATACTAGCTTTCTTCCTAAAATGCATACTTGGGACTGAAGGAGTATGAATGTTACACTGTAACTTATTCAGCTCCATCGGAGCACTACTGCAAGCACAAAAATGACTTGCAAAGGCAGGAATATCTATATGCAATCAGGCAATCCTGTCACTTTTTTTCCTCCCATCTAAGAGTACGAACAGTAGATTGGAAAGCCAAACATCAAGTACTTCCAAGTATTAGGAAAAAAATATGAGACTACTAAGATCAAAGGTCTCAGTGATTGATGCCAAGTCTTGCACGCGAATCACACTTCTCCTCTATGTTATGATTATATGCAACACACTGGGGCATCAACCTGGAGCTAACTCTTCTGAAGCACCAGCCCAACCAGAATGATGAAGTTTTGAGTTAGAAACATCAAAAGGCTTGCTTTCTGTGCCCATTTGTGATTATGTTTATTTTCATCTCTGAATCAGAATTAACTCTATTTCAAGTTGGCAGTTGGGAAAAAAAAAAAGCATTTCAAATATGTAACTACACCATTAATACACTGAATGTGAAAACAGAACAGCATATGGCAAAAGAGATTATGGGGATTAACCAATTAAATGGTATGACTCAAACCAACATGATCCATCAAATCTGTATTTTGCAGTAAGGTATGTGGGGGCATGGGAAAAGGACTTCACCTAATGCAAACACTGAAAGCCAAACTTCTAAAAATAACTAATTTGGCAAAAACTATCTGTGAGGAAGGAAGGAGACATATGAGATGTTCAAAGCTTACAAGCTAAGAACAAGTGATTTACTTCTAGATGTCTCCTTTCTCTTTAATACTGGATTTCACAACACCTACTTGATGCAGAATGTACTACAAGCAGTCCCACATGACTATAATCTTGATCATAAATTCTATACTCAATGATTATTTACATGCTTAGGACACAAAATATTAAATTTGACATACAAGGTTACAGACCAATTTCCTGTTAATATAAAGACACAGTAAACAGCTCACTGAAATCAAGTTTCCCCAGTCGTAAGAGAATAAAATATTTAAGCAAGGGCTTTAGGTAGAACAAAGGCCTGTTTCTAAGAGTTGAAGGCAGATGACAATCCTAACATATCAGGTCTCACAGAGAGGCAAATAGTTCATCTGCATATTTAATGAAAGGAAAGAGGCCACAAAAGCAGAGGTATCTGGAAACAGTTCCTCCAAAAGGTGACATTACTGTCAGCTTCATCCAATCGCCCTTGTTACAACTTGTGTAAGACCTGCTCAGAAGACAGATCCTGCAGGGAACAGGCCAGGTTTTTGCTCTCCAGGTTAACGCCTGGGACTCCAGGCACTTGTCTAAATAGAATTCATTCATTGAATTTCATTTGAGCTCATTCTTCTACAGCTATTGAAGAAATGTCAAAAATACTGGCAAATAATAGTTCACAGGTATCATACAGGTACATGACCAAAGAATTTAAGATTTTAAATTACCAAAGGTTTTAATACATAAATTGAAATATGTATTACAAAATAATTTAAACTTTTTTTATACACAGTTACAGTTAAAGCACTGCAAGCCAGTTAAAGCCAATAACAAGCCAAAGCCGTTCTTAGATTTTTTTTAAAACTTCTCCTCAATATAATTTTAAATGCCAATACTATTCAAACACATTATCGTTTTCTTTTCAAAGCTAAATGAAACAAAAACCATGTTGTAAAGTTAAATTGCTACAACTACCACATCCACAAACACACAGAATTCCCAAAAGCACCTTTTAATCAATGCAACCTCAATAAGCACACACTTCTCTGATATCTTAACTCTTCCTTTAGAAGAGGAGACAACTAAGTAGGAAAGGAATGGAAAAAAAAACACCTCAATAAAACAAATGCAGTTTCAAGTCTTAACTTCAGCTCACAAAGGAACAAGAAGTTACACGTGGCTGTGTAATGTAACTGCCCTTATATAAAACCTGATGCACAGACATGGAAACAAATGAAATTTATTTCAAGTTGCTAAGTTTCCATTTCCTCGGCTAAATCTCATAATACTATAACTACCTGACTGTTTATCATAATATGCAAATCTCAGAGCTGTCTCTTATGGATTTAATACTAAATACAATGCAGTTTATGCTTTACTCCTATCCCATGCTTCTGAGCATATGTAAGAAAAAGTTTGTTAAGAAAAAAAAGCCTCAGATGCATCGGTGACAGCTTTGAGATATTTCAGAGTAAAGTTCTGTGAAATTTCATCAACATTTCATTTTCATTAACAACCACACACACACTATGCTTAGCAGAAGAATGTTAGTTTATATGAAACTGTACACATTTCCAGGCCATAACACATACTACTAACAAAGCCCTTCATATCATTTAGTTCCAGATGATGGTCTTGGTATCTACAATAGCATGAATGCGTTAATAACAAATCTTTATTTTAAAAAAAAAAAAGACGTTTATCTACTTACCTTGAGGAAAAGAATTTGGCTGCACTAAGTACAGGAATGCATGTACTATTTTAAACAAAATTCCTATTGGCCCAGGTTCATGGTATGCACCTGTATCATACGTCTTGGCTGGTACAAATCCAAAATCCAAAGTCCCAGGAGGCGGTTTGTATATGGGCTGTACCTCTGAAATAGTACTTCCACAAAACAGCAGCAGCAGCAAACAGAGTTCCACAGCCATAGCTAGCAGTATTCATAAAATTGGAGGTAGAGATATTTGTCCCACCAAGTCTAGAAATCTTCAATACATTCACTTGGGGGTTAGCTTTCCAGCCAGGAACACACTGGTGCACCCTCACACCTTTTATTCTTTAATGTATTCTTGCTTCGGAGTGGTACAGAAGCCTCTCATGGAAATGACTCAGCGCACCATCTCTGGCAAAAACAAGAAAGAGCTCGTTAAGGTGTGTGCAAGCAAATAGGAAAGTGCAAGATAACCTGCAATCTTCTGCGGAAATTGAACATATCAATAGTTGTAGAAGCAAGCCAAGTAGGATAGAAAAGAAAAAAAAAAAGAAGATTGAGGTCTATGAATATATGGTCTACTACATACACTGTACTTGAAAGAGGGAGGAAAAACAATTATGCACAGTTCCAGGTCAGTGAGTTTTCAAAAACAAAGCAGAGCATTGGGACGGCTCCAAGGGAAACAAAACTAAAGGAACAATGTATGAATTGCACTTCTGACTAAGTACAATATGTCATGTCACAACAGTTACACAATGCATTTAATCAGCCACCTGATGTTACCGTAGTTGATGGCAATTATTACAAGTCATATCCTGTAGCTTCTTTAATTTCAAACTTTCAGTAAAACCTCCAGCTTTAATCTATAATGTTCCAGTTTATAGGACTCCGCTTTCCTTCCCCGTGCATAACCTAGCAGATGGCACCCTTGTGACACCTGTTTCACAGCTAAGGCCACAGATTCCACCTCAAGGAAGAATTTAAGATGCCAGCTACTCCTAATTGTCCTCCAAAACTGAGGAAAGAAATTATTCATCACTGAAAACTTCACCCTCCTGACAGGTGACAATGGGTGTCAGTAATTACTTTCTATTAACTCAGACTATCTCAAGACTCTCCTTAGGAAGTGGAGAAGTCAGCTCAACAATTTTTATTCATAGCTTGCTAAAGCCGAGCAGCATTAAGATGACTTTGGATGCTTACACATGTTTAAGAACATTCTGAATCTACCAAATCACAGCAGCTTAATCAACCACCGCTTAAGAAATGTAAACAGAAACCCCCTCAGTTTCCAGAAAAACAACTGAACACATCTTCATCTACCTGGGCCTAGGTAAGACTCCTTCACATCAGCATGGGCCATGGTGGCCTCCAAGGAAACAGACTGGGGCGGGGCGGGAACAACTACAGAAAAACTTCTGTCCCTTTCTGACTTCGGAAGTCACGCGTACTTGGCGAGTCTGCCAGCGATCACCACCCATCAGACTGGCTTATCTTTGAAATGTCTTTGGTGATCTACAGAGTGCCACTGGTGGGGACGCCTGGCAACACACTGCCCATGACAAGCCGCCCACTCCAAACTGGGGAGCACCCAGGGAGCACAAGCTGCCTTTGCTTCGCATAGTTGTGCCTCTGTCACCTTTTTCAGCGATACCACCCAATACAAATGTTTTTAATCTCCACCTTGGTGTTCAGACCATTCACTTGCAAGAATGACAGCAAAATAACGCAAACGCCTCATGGCCTCAGTCAGCCCAGTCCTACACCAATACCTCGATTTCCAAGGTGCTTCCAGGTCAAAGAAATTCTGAAGACAAAAGACTTAAAAATCGGTAGTAAGGTGAGACTTAAGTATCTCCCACGCTTTACAGTTTCTGGTAAAACACAGTCTACCTTTCTGAAAACCAGTATTGACTTGCAAGAAACCATATTGCAGGCTTGTTTAGTAGTCTGTGCTGCATTCAAAGGATAGATCAAGACCAAGAAAAACATGGAACAAAGGAATACAAGACCAGATTAAAGAACTAGAGACAGTTTTGTTTCCCTGAAGTCCTATCTAGTTAGGGAGAAAAACTCAAAGCTATCTTTCCCCCTCGTGGCTAGTGAAAACCAAGACGAATTAACAGTAATAATGCTATGAATAGCAGAATTATCCAAGCCTTATTCAAAAAGACAATGTTAGCAACCACTCTGAAATTGATGCTGAACACAGGAACATAAGAACTTAGAACACATCAAACCATGAGTATTTTCCTACCTGGAAAAGAACGTTTTGTTAACGAATAATTTGGGG
>NW_008824806.1:4912636-4914763 GCF_000699105.1 Pygoscelis adeliae | reverse complement strand
AAGTCCAGCTCCAAAATATTATTTTTCCTCCTTTAATTTTTTTCTTGAGACCAGTTTTCTTCTGCCTAAAAGATATTTTTCAGTGGAATTTTCTTTTATGCACCTATTACTCAAGGGTTGAATGTAGAAATGGTCAGAAACTGAAAATTGCTTAGGTTCCAGTTCATTATCAAATCTACAGAAACTCTACGGTACAAAATACCACAAGACCAGAACTAAGTGAAAAAAAAAAAATTTTTGCCTTAATGACAGAACAGTGAAGATTGTGCAAGTTTGATACAGTACAGTTCAACTTGGTTTTCTTAAAAAAAGTTTGAACACTTTTTCTAAGTATAGTTTTCTGGAGATTTCTCATGTACAGTTGCAACGCTTCAATTAGTCAGGAGAAAAAGCTCACGCATGGTGACTGAGCCTTGATTCCAAGAGTTACGGAAAGAGATACAAAAGCATACAATACAGGGAAATGTTAGGTGTGTTTGTGAAAGATGAAATTGAGAGGAAGATGGCCTCCCTAACTGGTATCTTAAGGCAAAGCTAGAAGACAGGGCATGTTCTTTGTAGTGTGTTCTGTTATACTAGAGAGAGGGCAGAAGAGGAGAAAGTACCTACAACTTTTTTTTTTTTTAGTCAGATTTTAGGTAAAGGACAATATTTAAAGTGTATCTAATTGTACAAATAGGCAAATAAAGCACAATCAAAATGTCCTCCCAATATAGGAAAATAATCACGATGCCTGCTAGAAATGTGAAGTTATGTATTAACCAAGACAGAAAGTTGGCAGTTTTAAGACAAGGACACTACTCAGATTGCAAGGACACTACCTGTACTGCAGATACAAACAATATCCTGCTAAGTGGAGACACATAACCAGCTTTCAATTCCAAGGACACTACTGAAGCCTCCATCTCTACATAATTTTCAGTTAAGCTTTTATAAAGCTCAGAAATTTTCAGCAAAGCAGGTGGGTTTCTTGCAAATCGAAGAGCCTGCAGAATTCTGACCATAATCTCTTCTTCTCCCTTTGTTGGCAAGTATGTCACAATAAACATGGTATATATTAACTTACTGAGCAATTCCTCCAGGCTGACACCAAATCTTCTCTATACTACATAAAACACTAATATATTTTCAAGGTTACTTTAATAATGATCAGGAAGTTGCAGAAACACTATTAAACCTATAACTCAGGATACCTCTGGAGCATTCAGTATGTATTCAACCTACCTAAAAATAACTCAGATGTAAAAAGCTCCCAGCAGTTATCCTTATCTTGATAGCTAAAAGAAACTTAGCTGGGAGCATATTAGTAGTTAAATATGCTAGACAAACAGCATTAAAAAGAAAAAAATCTATCCACAAAATTTGCAATTGTGAGAACTGCAAGAATGACATACAGGAGTGACACATATAAAGAGAATTACATAGCAGTTTATGGTACTCTTCATTGCAGCATGTGGCCATCTCATTTCCTCCGAAACAGCGTGGCATCACTGCAGTCAATGAGCTACAGTAACTGCCAGTACAACTCTCCCCAAGTTCAAGTAAATAGTCAACGAAAAGAAGCTGTGTGAACCTTTGAAGTGCTTACATTAATTATCAAATAAGATATCCATTCTATTACTATGTTGATTAACAAAAAAAACCACAAACCCTGTGAAGTACTTAATAATAAAAGCATTTAATTTCTTTTCTGTGTGGTTTGCAAGTGTCCATCTTTAAAAGACTAGAGCTTTTGCAGTTTATTCTGCAGTTGTCACTAATATTCTACACATACAAGTCACTAAACATAATTCTTGGGGTTTTAACCACTATCTGTGGAGAACACCATCACCCTTTTACCAAGTATGCTGCAGTATTAGCATATCTCTGATATATCTTACTTATTAAAAATATAGTAATATTTTCCAAAACCAATAAAGCTTCAGAGACTCCACTGTAAGTTTAAGAGGGGGAGAGGAGACAGAATGAGAGATGCAGAAGTTCAGCAACTGCTTCCATGATACACCAACTCTAAATAGCAAATCTCAGAACCAGCATGATGTCCAGCTCTTTGTTTCAACAGGACTGGCCTCCTTCTGTTTAACACTGCAATCCATGCAAATACAATGCTGCAGTGCAGTGATGCAA
>NW_008824806.1:4910898-4912620 GCF_000699105.1 Pygoscelis adeliae | reverse complement strand
ATTCAATCAACCAGAGGCTAGATTGCTAAAGCTCAATGTGGGAGCCTGCTGGCAGTGAGCCACAATGGCATGGGATGGTGGAAGATGCAGTTGTCCATAGGAAGCCCACACAAAGGATCTGGCTACGTTTGTTACATTTTTTAATTATTCATTTGAAAATCCAAGTCCATAATCCCCTTGAGTGAGGTTGCTCCAGTGCGAGCAACCACCAGAAGAGCGAAATTCATTACAACAGCCACGAAACAGATAGTTACAGGTAGACAAAACTCCTAAGTATGCATTAAAAAAAAAAAACCACCACACCACCACCTTCCCATTCAAGAGACATAATATAGCAAGCCAAGTTAGATGCTGGCAAGTTAAAAAGGTACAGTTTTCTGTTACAAAATGTGTCCCAAGCGTACCAACAATTACAACCTGTTGCCATAGGAGGAGTAGGAAGCAAATAAACCTAATAAGCACTAGGAACTGCAGAACGCAGTCTGGCAGCACTGACAAATAGAATCTTCCACACAAGGTAGCCTCAGTACACATCTGATATGCTTGCTATATGCTCAAAATGAGTAAGTGCCCAAGCCAGGAAAAATGGGATATTCAGAACCCTGTTCACTTTGAGCAGCTACTTAATAATTTGAAAAGAAGTAAATAAAAAACAAGCAACACCAAAAAATCCTGCTGTTTTACAAGTCTCAGCCATTTGCAAACAACAGAAACAGACCTGTAAAAATTCCAAGTGAGAGATCTTTCCCAGAACATCAGCAGGTCTGATTTGTAGCTGGCTGCCTAAATGGTTAATGTATATTTTCACTAATTGAACAACAACAAAAAAATATATTTAACTTGATTTTAAGTGGTGCATTTACCCTAGTATTCATAGAGCATTCCTTGTGAGAGCACTTTTCAGCATCACATAGAAAATTTTAAAACACAGTAAAAGCCAGCCCATAAACAGGCAGTTTTTTGGCAAACGTGAACTGATGACAGCTGAGTACATGTCCCAATACCAAGGTACTGCGACGACAGACCCCGCGGACTCCCACTGGCAGCTGAGACCAAGTCTTGCCTTCGTCTTCTTTCCAATTACTAAAACTGTAGAGACCTCTTTCTCTACCACGCTGCTCAGTCCTTGATCTGCAAACTGCATAGTAGCACGAGTACCGCAGTTCTGCCTCTGCTGGAATACCGACCGATTTAGTAGTTTCTTCAGTTGCTCCCCCGCATGTGTGTGCAGAGGAAGACACATCCCGTGTTTACCACAACCGCCCCTTCCCCCCCGCTCTCGGATGAGGTCCCCAGCTCACAGCAGAGCTTGCCCCTGCCGAGAAAAAGGTTTGACCATCCGGGGTGGGCTGGCGCGATCTGCCCAGGTATGCACTGAGCAGCAGCAAGCCACCAGCAGCACCGCCTTCATTAACTCCTCCGAGGCGGCATTCGCCGCAGCGCGCTGCCGTACCGAGGAGGGACCCCCGGCGGGAGCGGACGGGCCGCTCTCCCCGCTCACATCCGCGGTTTCACCGCAGAGCCAAGGCAGGGTTTTGCCCGCCTGCCTGCCTCCTCTGCCCCCGACGAGCGAATTTCGAGGCCAGCACGGCGTCCCCGTCCCCGCTCAGGCCCCACCGCCCGCTTCCCCCCCTCCTCGCCCCGGGCAGGTGTCCTCAACGGGCGCCCTCCTCCTCGCGGGGCGGCTCCCCCTCTCCCCGGCGAGCTCCGGGGCTCTCCCCG
>NW_008824806.1:4908883-4909767 GCF_000699105.1 Pygoscelis adeliae | reverse complement strand
GTGCGCCGGGCGGGCTCGGAGGCGGGACCTGGCCCCCGCTCTCGTCCCGGCGGGGAAGGTGCCCCGGAACGCCGGGAGCAGCGGCCGGTGTCCGCCGAGGCACATCCTTCCTTTCCGCTCCCAGGTGTGGCCGTGCCATCCCTCTTTGACGATTTCTCCTAGAGCTTGGTTTGAGTTCAGGCGAGTGTGCTTTTCCCATCAAGGTGGCTTACCTTAGCTTTTGCAAAAACATCTTGTTTTACCCTTCCCCACGGGTAAGATAAGGGTGTCCTTGTTTCCTGATGGGGTTTATCATTCCTGTTAGGGCTGGTATCTCTGTTCCTAAGTGGTTTTTGTTTCTGAGGGCCAGTGATTTATTGGTAAAATGCGAAGCACTTTTCCTAAAGGTTGCAATACAGTAACATACTCTTTCAAAGGCTCCTGCACTTTCCTCTTTCAGCCCTCTGTTTTTGGTGGGGTTTTTTTGTAGCTTTTATATTTTAATATGGTTCCCCCATTGCAATATTAAAACATAAACATGATTCTTACTTCTCTTACTAGACCCTCCATTATTCAGCAACACAGACCAAGGCAAAGCAAGAATGTGCGCTGGAGTTCCAAGGTCATCCTGGTTCTTTGGAAGTTCTTAAAACAATGATGGAGAAGGTGGTTAGTCTCCTGTTCGGCAGGCAGAAAGAAATCAAGGCTACGGCCATGACAGCAGTCTGCATTGCTAATGCAAGTTTGGCCAAACATCGAACAGTTTTCCCACAAATGGTATTTGGTGTTGCTGAACTCTGCCTGTATTTCAGCTTAGGGCATTTGCCGGCAATGCACATCAAAGAACAAGTTGCCACATTGGCTACATGTAGAAAGAACAATTATTCTAACCACAGCCAATGCTG
>NW_008824806.1:4898772-4908818 GCF_000699105.1 Pygoscelis adeliae | reverse complement strand
CAAAGTGCAGTAGCGCAGAGCTCAAGGAAAGGCGCTTGACCTGGTTCTTGTTACAGTTCTCATATGCACCCTAAGCCACGTGTCAAAGAGGGTCAATGCTGTAGCCTTGGGGAAAACACAGAACATCTTGACAAAAGGACAAATGTGTTAAATTAGCCAGATAGTCCTCAAATACAGAAGTACAGCTCCTGTCTTAAGCTTTGGGTTAAAATTGTTTTAAATAAAAGAGAATATTCCTTCCAAATAATGGGCTGTGAGTGCCCAACACTATTAATGACATGATCTGGTGGATTTGATTCCCTTGCTTCCATACAGGGTTACAACAGAAAGGCCAAATCTCACTGGCCTCATTGACTGATTTTAAACTGCAGAGAGAAGGCATATAGCTACAGTGATAAATAACTGCAAGGGTGGAATAGTCTGTAGGAACTTGAAGAGAATGTGGAAATGTGGAAGAGAACAGCATGGAATGAAGTTTCAGGAAATCTTGCCTTGCTGCAGCCAAAGATACTAAGATTTTCTTTTGGATTACTAATTTATACAAGTTATAGGTTTACTACCGTTTATGGTAGGCGACCACAGGACTTCTAGGTGAGAAATGTCTGTAGTTTGCATAAACAAGGACATGCAACTAGAGTTACAGGAAAAAGACACTAGCTTTCAGGGAAGAATTGAAACTAAATCAAGACCAACACTATTAATGGAGGCATTTCTTCAGTAGACTAAGACAACACCTATTTCCTGATTAGTATTATCCATGTGTAACAGCTTTCCTGCTCTTTTTTATGGATGATGCCTTCAATATAAGAAAGCTTTCCAGTCACATCTGAGTTTCTTTGTACTATTGGTATCTAGCCTGATACAAGGAGTTTACCTAAGGTCTCTGGAAGTGATTGAGTTAAGGTAATTTATATCATATTAAGTACTGAAAATGTGTTCTCTGAGTAGCACCTAGTTAAAATGTCAGAGCTTGTCACCGTGAGATGGTAAACGGAAGCACGACCTCTTCAGCTGCCTCCCGTTACATTGCTGGCAACCCCAAGTATAAGTCTGACCTGAAAGTGCTCTGAGCAGCTGTTGACCTTTCCTTGATGTTTCTTCTCCACTAACTGCATGTCAGGTAGAGACGGACAGCTGTAAAGTGGGAAATACTGCACCAGTTTGCAGCCCTTTCCTTCGCTCCCTGTCTCCCTGCCATCCAAATCACAACTGCGTCCAGGCTTGCTTAGCTGCACACTTACCTGCTTGATGTTTGGCTGTGGGCACTGTGAACTATGTGCTGGTATGTGGTTTGCATGCATGGTGTAATGCAGTCACATTAGAGAAGCAGAACATGTAAAAACGGTGTGGAGTCTTAGCAGGCTCAGAGAGCATCAAGAAAACTTGTCCTCCAGGGACTGCACCATCTTTTATCTGTGGTCCTTTGTGCCTTAGGGCAATTGGGCTAAAATTAATCAAGATGCCTTCTAGCTTTATTTTTTGCGGCCAAAACTTTTAAATGATCGCAGCACTCAGAGCTGCGGTCAGGTTCCCAAGACAGCTAAACCCCTAATTGCTTACATAAATGAGGAAGCAGTCTTTCAAACCACAGCGCAGTAGGTGCTAAGGCCTTTGAAAACCTGCTTTATAAGCATCCAAAACAGGAACAGCTGGATGAAAAAACCTGTCCCATACTCTGTGGTGTCTAAAAATCTAGCTGCGTATCAATCATCTCTGTTATCTCAGAGGAAAATCCTCAGATAACAGGAAGATACAGGAGATTTAGAGCTTAACTAGAATGGTTGTATCATGTAATTGATTTTTAAGTAGAGCTCGTGATTAAAGGTCTATTAGATAAATAGCCTTTTTCATTAGTTGGAGTTAAGCTAGGCATAGTATTGCCTGAAGAGATCTAAAATCATAACTCCAACCTTTCCACCTCCCAAAAAGAAAAAGGTCGAGGTAGGAAACCTCTTATGTTAAGTCTTCTTCTGGCTGTTGCCTGAGCGTGTGTTTAGGGAGAGAAAGGTGCATGGAAGTGGGGGAGAGGAGCAGCGTACCTTCCCTGCACCAGGGCTTTGGAGAAAAGTGATTTACACCCTTTGCCAAGAACACGCCTAAGAGGGAATTATGCCAACACCCCAAAATCCAACCAGTCTACTTATCCCTCTTGTCAGCTCTACCCTTTAGCCCGATGCCTGCCCACTTTGCCCAGCTTTCTGTGGGTTATAACCTCCGAGTCTTTCCCTGCCCTCTGCCACCATGCACTCTGCCTAGCTCTGCCCTCCCTCCTGCTGCCCGATGCCACCCTTCCCTTCAGGTCTGGCTTAGCCCTTTGGATTCTGCCAGCCCTCCCAATTAGCTAATGCTGCCCAGGACCCACCAGCTACCTGCATACCCCATGCCCTCCTTCTGCTCAGCTCCCCGTCAGCACTGTTTCTCCCCTCTCTGACATCCACAGCTGCATCCCTCCTTATCCTTAATTCTCCTGTGGGATGTGAGGCTTAAGGGATTACAGGCTGTGTGAGTTCACAGCCCAAACTCCAAGCTGTGAACTCTTCCAGGTGGAGCCAGGCTAGCCCAGGCTCTGCAGGCTCTGGGAGAGCAGAAAGCTGGGGTTATAGCGGGCGGGAGGAACGTGTTGCTGTATTAGACACAAAACACATAACATTTGAGAGAATGATTAGGATCCATAAAAATGGTGGGAAACAGCACAATTGCTGTGTGCTATAGCCTGCCATGTATTTGCTTAATTTCTTACTCCTGAGGGAAAATAAAAAAAGGCAATGGACAATCTTACTCACATTCATTCTCAAACTTAGAAAACAACATGACATTTCATTGTAGACCTTTGATTCATGCCAGTTTAGGATATGATTTCAGTGAGGATTGCCTTCATTTGAACAGAAGATTTATCCTGCTGTATATCACTTTAGGATGCCTTCAGAGAGTTGATGTTTTGTCAGCTACACATGTCTTGCCATTACACTCTGCTGTGCCCCCTTCTCGCAACTGTGATAGACCTGCATGACAACTCATCAAAGAACTTAAAAATTATATTCATCTCTTTTCATCTGAGGAAACCACTAGTAGTTGCTATAACAGATTTCACAGCTAAACAAAGGTACAAAATGACAGGGATTACATGATGCATGTACTCGGGGCTTGTAGCTTCTTTTATGAGCTCCCCCCACCCTATTTTTCCATCATCTCTGTGTTTTATTTCTGCTCACAAGCTTTGACGCTTGACATCCTGATAAATTGCCATGTCAGGAATGCTTGAAATTAAAATGGGAAAGGCACATCTCTTTTTGACACTGGAACAAAAGGAGCATGACTTGGTTCTGATGCTGTTTGGTATCAGATTGGGGAGTACTGGCCAGCTACCACCCCAGATTTTGGTTCCAGCTCCAGCACCTTATGCTTCTCTGGTGACATAAAGGACCTGGGCAGCAGCTCCCAGATACTCCCTCTGTGGGAACTGTATGTAATGAGCTGTCTGATGGAGGATGTGGCCATGTCAGCAAGGGCTTTTCAGTTTGTTAGAAAGAAATTTATGGCCTTAAATAAATTATTTCAAATGAAGTCTGGAAAACCTCCTGCACAAGTGTAATGTCACCTTATAGAAGAGAAGATTTTAAATAAGGATGTTCCTGTTTACCAAACTTGCACACACGGTTTAGTGCCTTTCCCCTCAGAAATGAGGGTATGGCCATGGGGCACATCTGTTCTCAACTACTGGTAATTTCTTGCTTGTGGCCACTTAATTGCTGACTAGAGCTATGGCTGTTTCTTGTGGTATACTGGTATCTAGCGGAGGCATGTAGGGGCTTCATCCAGGCTGGGTCCCACAGGCACAGTCACAAAGTTGAGTCCTGGCTAATGAAGTCACCTGTGTGTGTGATGTAAGTGGCCAGCAGCTGTATGCGGTACAGCACCGAGCCTAGCCTGCTGCCTCACCTTGGGCTACAGTCATGGACACCTGGAGATTAGGACTCAGAGATTCTTTGTTCTCTCTTGTGGCGTATTTATTTGATTTAATTTTGTTTTAATTAATGCATTTATTCACCTCTTCTGAAAGCTAGGACCTGAGCAGTCCGAGAGGCAAGAGAGGCTGTAATACTTGGTTTAAACAAGCTATTCATCTAATAAGAGTATCTGTATGTCAGTAGGAACATAACGCGACAGAAATAATTAATCAGCCAAACCAAGTACACCCATGAAAACTAGCACAGAAGCAAAGTCATTGATCTCGGTAGTCAGCTGTCAGGAAAAAAAAAAGATCGGTTTTCATCTCTGCTTGTGACCCTATGATAAGCAGAAGTCCCCTCAACGCAGGGTAGCTCTCCTGTGCTTCCCACAAAATTTAATCCTACCTTAGGAGCTTAGCTGCAGCAATGACCTTCTTTTGTCTGCTTGCTCTGGAGTAAATTCTGTCTGACATGAGTAAAGAAGATTGGAAGAAGGCTATTTTTAGTATCAGTATAAAATAATCTGTAGCACAACAAAATACGAGAAAGGAAGGCATCCTTTCATTATGTTTTCAGGGAGAATGACACCACCACCTACACCATCTTGCAGGAAGCGCATAAACAACACACTTCGCAGGATTAACTTGACAGGGCCCCTTCGCTCTAGTTTCTATTATTAACTTTATACCTAGTGCAAGTCTCCTCAAATGAACTATATGAGGTAAAATGATTTATCTTACACAGACTATACCTCGGCTGAAAATTTATTACCAGGACAGTAAGAGGCCTGGGTTTTATACGCCCTTCACAGAGATGTGCTGAGTATCTGATCCCTAAGTTTCTTATAGAGTGGGTAGAGAACAATTTTTATTGTTACCTTGTCCAGGCTTCTGGTCTAGGTGGTGAACTTCTCCCTCCCTCTCCTCATGATAAACTGCACACTTAAAAAAAAAAACCAAAACATTTCTGTCCCTCTGCATCCCAAGTCCCCACTTTCCACTGAATGGTTGGGACAGCAGCCTACTATCCACAAGCTGTTATCACACAAAACAGAAGTGCAGCTTCTCCCCTTTGCCACCTCACAGCTCCAGCTCCCTCCTTGGTCTTCTCAGGTTTAACACAAAAATGTTCATTACAGCTGAGTGAAAGACTGCAGCCCTGATGATACCATGCTCCAAGCAAAATGCCATTTTTATGTTTGTAATATAATGGATTTATTTTTTTTTTTCTGTCAAGGAAGGTGTTTTCAAAATTTTATGGAGGAGATTGGCTTTTTTCCCCCTAATGTTCTCATTAATTTATTATTTCCTGTATTCTATCTCCCTGCTGATTAAAGTATGAGAGGCAAAGAAAGGGGAAAGTATTTCTGCTGTTGAAACATGCAAGACATAAAAAAGAGAAGCTGACCTTTAACTCTGGTCCTTTGCCTTTTTGCACGTCAGAATGTCAAATGATTTTCCATATTATAAGTATTTCATGGCAACGCTAAGCATTTGAGAACAAGGAAACATTTATACTGTTGGAGGACACCTGAGGTTTGTTGCTTTAATGTTAAACCATAGTCTTAATATCTAGCCTAAGTAAGAGGTAGCACATAGCTATATTTGTGCAGGCAGCAGAGCAAGAATCAGCCTCATGCTCCAAGAGCTGCAGTGTGCCTCTTGGTTCTGCTCTGCTGCAGGCTACAGCATCCTTCCCTCGGTGCTTGAGTTCACAGTCATGCTGATGAGTACAGCGGGGGCACATCCACGTTGTCATGCTGGTTTGCTCTTTGCTTAGGTTTACAGTCACTGGCTGCGTAAGTATTAGTTCACGTGTAGTCTCCAGACTGGCATAGTTCAAGGGATAGTGAAGCCTGGGGTGCAGGTCGTTCACTTGGGCACGTCCCACAGTCCACCCTTTGTCCTGGGGATGGAGGCCCGCACAGGCACAGAAAACAGAGACATTGCACGCATAATCTGAGCAAAACAAAGCCTAACTTTCATCATCGTACTTACTCATCACCTGCTTTCATAAAAGGGACTGCAGCAAGTCATGCACTCGGTCTGCTCTGCGTCCGGTGAAGAAACAAATGATCAAATGTTGTTTCATAAGCTCCTTGATTCATAAGGGGTTTTTTTAAGTCAGAGAGGACTGTTCTGATCACCTTGCATGTGATTCATATGCACAACATACATGAAGCCATGAAGACTCACATACTAGTTTTAACTTCAAGCTCATCAGGTACGGCAGACTTGTGGAGAGAGGTACCTAGGTTTCAGGTGGCAGTAGATCTTTGTTGGATTGTGAACTCTCTGAACGGCCATCTTCTATCATTATTAAAGATTAAAATTTTAGCCTTCACCTGAGTTGTCTAGTTTCAGCTTCCAATTTCTTTTCTATGCTTTTGAACAGCCTCGTAATAGTGATGAACAATGTAGTAGCTCCACAGCACCAAGCAATACCAAAGAATTAGGTGTGGTACCACTCAGTGGTGATACTAGTCTTCAAGTCTACCCCTCACATCTTAGGCCAGCTCTGTTTGGTGCCACAAACTAAAGCTGTTATGATAGAGTAGCACCATTCTTGACGAGAATCTTGCTAAGTATAACTTCCATGCTTTTCTGTCCTTTTCTGAATTAAATATTGTTTCCTAGTCTTTCTGGGAATTTTCACAGATTTCACATAGGCAGGAAATATTTTTCATGTGATCTCTCTGCTCTTGTTTTGGCAACTCTTGGGCAGAATTACTGTGCACACTTTTTTATAATGTTTTGCATTATAATTTATTAATCATGTTGTTATAATTATTACAATAACATGAATGAAACATGTTAAAGAATGTGTTTTAACACTCACCAGCACTGGTGTTGCCTGGCCACTTGATTGTAATAGTGCCTGTCATTTAGTGTTGTTGGCTTTCCCTGCCATGAAGTATGGTACAAGCTATACAGTGTGGAAAAGGAGGGTTTGTGCTTGGAAGAGGCAGTGGTCCAAAGTGGACATGACAGATAAAAGATGGGGATTTTTGGTACCATTTCCAACTAGAAAGCAGCAGTATTCTCTTCAGCATGTATAGCCTGCAAATCCTACACAGCTGCTAAGGTAAAAAAGGTCTTTTGACAAATCTGGAAGCCACTGTTTGTGACTCTAATGCTTTATCTATAAATCTGAACCTAACTCATCTGTGGCAGTCTTTCTGCTTTTTAATTCCCTGAACATTGAATTACAGACATTTGAAGAGCTGGAGATCTAATAGACTGAGCTTAGATTGCAAACTCCTGTTCCCACTCCTCTCGCTAAATGGACACTTCGTTTAACTCCTTTGCATTTCATCCTGCCTATCTGAAAAGGCAGTCACCGAAAGAACTTACAGGACAATCAAGGGCAGCTACCTGCCAGGCAGATGATTATTCCCACAAACTTAGGGACTTTGTGGTTTTTTGTTATATTTAACTTTTCAAGTCTAAACAGTAGTAATTTTCACCATATTTTGGTAAAGGTTTCTCAAGGCTACCAGATCTCAGTTTCTGTTGCACCTTGCTCATCCTAGCATTTGCCTCTGCACAGGCTTAAGTATTTGCTTTTGCAGATTTGTAGTATTTACCCTCTGCTATTTGTAGTAAGGAAAAGAAATAAATTCCGAAATCATGCTTCAATTGTAGAAGCAATCATTGTATAAAAAGTAATCCACAATACACTGCAGTAAAACGTATTAGTTTATGTATTCTATATGAGCTATCTGAGAGTTGATACAGTACAGGCATGCAATTAAAAATTGCACATTAGATGTATTTTAAGCTTTCTTTAGCAGCTTATTCATATTACCAAACATGCACATTGCAGTGGTTTTGTAACTGGATTTAAGTAGCTTGCAGTATATCTCGATACACAGAGTAAAACCCAGCAAAACATTATAAAAAAGTGTGCATAGTGATTCTGCCCAAGAGTTGCCAAAGCAAGAGCAGAGAGGTCACATGAAAAATATTTCCTGCCTGTGCAAAATCTGTGAAAATTCCCAGAGAGACAAGGAAACAAAGTCTGCCCTGGGATGGGAATACAGTTTACATTGAACCCAACAAGAGGAGATATGTGTGTGTGTAGCTGTCAGCCAAATCTGAATTCTGGTATCCATCAAATGTTATTAGTTTGTACTTAGTGAAAAAGTAAAAAACACTTGAAAAATCCTTCCAGCTGAATTTCCAGCCTGAGTTTGTGTATATTATAACCATTCTGATACTTATTTTCTGCAGTCACTTCACAACATCTGAAAGACAGTAAATTAAATATCCTGTCTTTTGATTTTGACTGAGAAGCCAAATTTCTTTTTTAATATTGAAGTTGTTCTGCGATGGAGAAGGGGGGATAGTATTTTTATAATTGGATGCTTAAAGATTTTAAGTATACATTTTCTCATCGATTTTAGAGAGGGGAAAAATATCTTCTAAGAGGTTTTTGCTGCTGAAGCAGGATTTGCAATACTACCAGGGACTGCTGTTCTATTTGTGAACTAAGATTACTCTCAGTGAAATGGCTCAGCTCCCCGAGGTTCTCAAAATTCCCGTTCTGCCTTTGCCAGATTCACAATAGTCTCGCATTTGTTATTTCACTAAAAAGAAAAAAAAAGGAAAAGCATGTGCATGGCTGAAATAAAAAGGAAAAGCATGTGCATGGCTGAAAAGCTTCAAAAGCATCTCTGTAGAACGCCTGTGTGCTGAAGAGTGTAGAGGATCTTTCACCACTTAACCAGGAGCTGTGTATCCCAAGGCTTGGAACAAAAGACTAGGGGACGGACATTGTGACGCTAAAACCTCTCTCTATGAATCTGTCCGTCCCCCTCTCTCTCACCTTGAGAAAGACATTGTACTTGCTGCAGTTCACTTTACTGGTTGGCAAAATGGTTATAATAAAACTTGCCTTTTTCACAGGTTTCTGTCAGCATATATTTCAGAAGTGCCTCTGCAGCCCTGTTTGAAGAGCACTGTACGGTACAGCACAGTGTCTTGGGAAATCACACAGATGTATGCCGTGTTTAGAAATGATTTGTCTGTTAAATGAGATCATAATTGGTTAAATTGCCGGGTAATTAAGGAATTTTTGCTGTTCTTATTAGATAAACAGGCTTTTTATTGCAAACAGTTCTCGTCTTTGTAAATCAGTTCCAGGAAACCCTATAATGTCAGTCACTATTAGCATTTGGAATAGCATTAAGAGCTTTATATGAGCTCACATTAATCTGTCTAGGTTAACCTTTGTATCCAGGCTGCCTCAGTTGCTGTATTTCAAATCTGCAGAATGTCAGTTCTTCTCGGTGGGCAGGAAGAGGTTTAGCACAGATTTAGCAGTGCTTTGATCATAGTATGAAGTCATTTTGAACTTATTTGTGACAAAAAAAAAATTCTCTGGAGCACTTTTATTCAGTCTTATCAATTGAGTTGCTTAATCAGTTGGAGCAAACTTTTAACTTCTGTCTTTTTCTCTAGAAGCTGCTATGAAGACCAGATGAATGTTAAGACAGATAGCAGCGCCAGGTATACTACATTTCATTTAGGCACTGGATCTCAGAACTTCAGAAATACCACGCAGGCATAGAAACAGAGTAGGAAGGGTCCCCAGTTCCCTCTCCCAGCTGCAAAGTCTGCCCAGAGAATCCCAAGGCGCTTGCCCAACCTGCACTCCAGCACGCCCCGTGAAGGCAGGTTCACTGTGTCCCTCAGGCAGTCTGGTCCAACGCTTAATTATGCTCATAATGAGAAAGTTTTCCTAATATCTAACCTAAATATTCTTTGCTGAAAATTAGGTTTATTTCTATTCATCCTACCCTCAGTGGACATGGAGAATAATTGATTGTCATTGTTTTTATAACATTGTTCGAAATACTGGAACATGCACTGGAACATGTTACCACGTCCTTCCCCTGGTCTTCCGTTTTCTGGATCAAAGCCCAGTTCCTTTAAAGCTATCCTGAGAGTCACATTTTAATTTCTGTCTTGTGACCTCTCTCCAATTTGCGAATGTCCTTTAAAACATGTAGTTCCCCTATGTAAACATGCAACTCCAGCTGAGGGTTCCCTTCCTGAGGAAAGCAACCTAATGATGTCCCATACCATACATATA
>NW_008824806.1:4886485-4898759 GCF_000699105.1 Pygoscelis adeliae | reverse complement strand
ACCTTGGTGCATACTCAGTGTGTGTGTCGGTCCTTGCAGTATCCAGAATCTCTTATGCAGTACTGCTGCCCAGGCAAATATTTCTGGGGGGTGTGTGTGTGTGTGTTTGATTTTTTTCCTCCTTTTCACTTTGCTTTGTTTAATTTCATATATTTGATTTAGGACTTCCCCAGTTTATAAAGATTATTTTGAACAATCCTGTCTCCAGAATGCTTGCTGTGTCTCTCAAGTTGGCATCGGTTGCATATTTTATAAGGACACCCTCCACTCCCTTATCTGTATCATTGAGGAAGGTATTGGAAGGCACAGAACTGGGTCCCAAAAGACCCCACTTGAAATGCCTTCAGAGGCTGTCACTGAACTGTTGATATCTAACAGCCCTGTTGCACACAATGAAAATATTGACATGCCATCAGTTTTCTCGGTTGCACGCAGAGCAGGGTTAAGCATGGCTTTGTGGTAATAGCACAAAACTAGGAGTCAGAGAGTTTTGATTTTTTCTGTTCATTTTGTCCCCAGCTTTTAATACATATGGTAGAAAGGTATTATAACTTCTCTTTTCATTGATTTCCTTGTCTGTAAAAGGGAAACGAAGATGTTTGTGAAGTGCATGGCTCCTCAGGGGGAAGATGCTATTGAAGTGCAGACTATAAATGGTTGTGTATCTGACCCTGTCATCACTCATGCTAGTTGAAACTAATGTTGCTGAATCCAGTGAATCTGTAGGACTTACACTCTTGGTATCAGAACCCAGATCTGTGGTGTCCTGCTGTCTTGTCAGGACTCTTTGCTTTGATTTCCTCTTCTAGCGTTCGGGCGCAGGACATGTGTTTGTGCTTGGCTGGCACCAGCGCTGTGTGAAACGCAGCTGGAAGCAAATTCTAATTAGAATTCTCTGTGTGCACCTGGCGCAAACTTTTGCACCATTAAAATGTACAAAGTCACTGGCTGAAATGGGGTGTGGGACGAGTCTGTGTTAATGGTTGTTGCTATGAGTTTGTAATTCATATTCAAATAGTTGACTTCTTTCCTTTCTGCCTTTAAGCTTCCTGGCAATGATGCAAACTAGTTTTTTAAAGTTTATTTGCAGCATAAGGTTATAATAGTACAACAGCTTGAAGCCACAGCGAGATTTGGAGTCGCAGGGGTAGACAAAACTTGTTCCACATAAAAATGCGCCAAAATGCCGGCTCAGTGCTGCGAACAGCACCGGGTAACTGACCGAGGTGGCCGAGCAGAGCAACAGCCCTGCAGCCCGGGGGAAGGGGACCCGCTGCTGTGCCAGGGACTTGGGTTTCAGCCCCGAGGGGGGTCCCGGGCTCTGTCCCAGCCTCCCAGACTACTCCTGCGCAGCTTGCTGGACCCTGCCCGGCTTCTCCCCGCTTGGTGGCACTGGGGTGACCGTGATGCTGAGCCTTTGAGGGGAAAAGAAGAAATGTAGATGATCATGGAGGGATGGTAAAAAAAACAGTTGATGTTTATGACTGGCTGCCTGCTTGCTATTTAAACATGCAGGGAGACATCTGATAAATATTTAAATAGCACCAATTTATTTAGTGCTGTACATGTTTAACAAGATGAATACTAAAGAGGCTAAATAGATTAAGATTTCTAAAATGATTGTGCCAAATGTGTTTTTTTCCTTCAGGCCTCAGTATAGCAAGGATGTTTCCACCAGTGTAACTATCTCTTAATATATTAATAAATCTTGTGCTTTGAAACCCCAACGAACACATCCCGCACCAGGCTAGCCACACTGAAGTAAGCAGTATTTTGTGCCACTGCAACGCATCCATGGTGTATCTGTACCAACAAAACATCTTCAGGTCAGACCAGGCTGGGGATTCTGTGCCTCTGCTCTGGCTGTCACCTTGAACATCTTTATTCTCACCTTGAAAGGCTTTGCTTTTGCATTAAGATGGTTTTAATGTTTAATATTACCCTTGCACCCATGCACACTAGTCTCACCAAACTCACAAGTAAATATATGTGTATATACATGAAATATGTGACCCCCGTGTATTTCTGTCTCAGTCACATATGGTGGGGCACAAGTTTGAGTGTGGAAGATTAGCTTGAGTACTTTGTATGACATATAAAGCCTCAGTGAATCTCACTTGATTAGTTCTCCTGTCCTGACCCTAATACAGAGGTAAAAATATTTAATGGCCTGTACTAAATTAAGTAACACCAGACTGTGACTCAAGTATGCATGACTAAATCTAGTTTAGTGATTCTTACGCTTGAAGTGTGTCACCAAGCTACCCCCAGAAGAGAATGGCTTAGGTAAATAGACCATGGGATCAGCTTGCAAAGGAAGAATCACTTTTGAATACTTGTTTGTATTAGTCATAACCATGCAAGAGCCCTCTGGCAGTGCTGAGCTTTTGTTTCAGTAGTAGAATACCCATTAGAAATGAAATTAGAGCATCGGCATCATTGAGAGCTTTTTCCTTTTGTCGTATTTTGATTGAGAGAAAGCCTGCCTTCAGCATGACACCATGCAGCTATTATGGCCATTGGCATCAGGGCAGAAGACTCCAAATACATATCAGCCACCATTGCATGCTTTTATTTGCTCCCCCGGCAACACCGAAGAAGCTCAGCTGAGATCAGAGCGTCATGTTACAAACACAGGCTTGCATCCTGCACAGAGGTTCAACTTCACACGGGTCAGGATGGGACAAGGCCAATGCAAGTCTTCTTAATGGAGCAGACAAAGCCGAACTTCTGTTTCTCAGCTGTGAACATCTCCCCGATACAGCTCCTACTGAAGAATGGGGGCAGAGCTGCCCCTGCCCTGCCACCGGAGCAGCCCTGTCCCACACAGCCAAAACCCTCACCAACAGCAGCAATTCCCCTTCTTGTAGGCAAAGGAGGCAGTGGCTGCCTTTTGTAGGGTTTTTGCTGTCCCTGTCAGGCTTCTGTCTTCAGCAACTGCCTGTTTTGCCGATATTTTAAGCCACTTAAAGGAGGGGGAGAGTTTCCACACAGTCTGGTGAATTCTCTTTTGAGCAGAACTGGAGCTATAAAAACCTTAAAAATGCTTTAGAAATTACACTATTGTGTATGAGAAATATAGCCTATGCGTCCATATATAAAACAGAATTTCATATTAAATGCATTTATCCTCATTCTGTCACCCACCCAAAGTTATTTTCACCATTAAAATTATGCGTGACAACTTGTTTATCCATTCTGAATGCACTGGACGGGAGGTAGTTTTCCGTATTCAGAGCAGAACATACGTCACCTCCAAACACAAATATCGCATCTATTTGAGATGCTTGCTGGAAGATTTAATTCCTTTATCGATTTTGTTACACGGCATTTCAGTCAGGGACAGAGCTCTGGGTTCCGTACTGTGGAAAGATCTTCCATCGGTTTTACTAACATGCAGTAAGAGAAAGGCTGTTGAAGCTCTCTCAGCAAACAGCAAGGAAGGGACACTTTGCCAGTGAGGCAATAAAAAGCCTAATGGGAGGCTACCAAAGCCACAGCATTATTTTATTTGGGAGAGGTTTGCCAGGACGGCAGGAGTCCTGGTGCCTTGGAGGCTGGAGGCTGAAATAAAGACCAGAACACTGCTGTCAACTGGAGGAAGACCCAGGCCTTCAACTAAGTCCCCCCAGTTAATCTGTGGAGATCAAAGACAAGGCAAATGGGGTTTTCTTGTCCTCTGTAATCAGAAAAATATGCAGAGGAATTATTTTCTCAGGATTTCACAAGACTTGGTTACTTTTACTTACCAAAACATTATGGGAGGGTCTGAAGAAGGACTCCCCAGCATGTGGCCCCACTTTGAGAAGGCACAGTTCTTCATGCTCCCACTGGGCAGGGTTACCTGGGGCTTCATCCACTACCAAGACCACTGCAATTACCAGAGCAGAAAGGCAGTAAATAAGATAACAGCATATAGAAAAAATAGTTGCCTACTGCCTTCTGTATTTACGATCATTTTGCCCCAAATATAAACACTGTGATCTATTGCAAAGAGGCATTTAGGGATGTGGAAGCAGAGGAAGAGCTCAGGGTAAATTTGTGGTGCTTTTTGAGCGAAGATTTCAGTAGCATATAAACACTTGCAATGCTTGGTCTCTTGCTGTGACTATCTTTTTTTCCCTAATCCTGGGGTGAATTGCAGTATGAGATACAGCCTTTAGAAAAACATTAATTAGCATTTCCAATCCACAGCATCTAGCTTGAGCCAGCTGTTCTTTTAGATTCATCTACAGCACATGTCCGTCTCTGAGATTTTATAAACAAATTAGACCGTGTATGTACTTGTTTTCAGTAGCACGCAAAAAGGACACACATTTTATGTGAATTTGCCCTCTAGCAGCTGAAAAGTTCAGTATTTGAACAAGTCATGCATTGGAAGCCCCCATCCATATAGTCGCAAAAACCCCCTTGTGATGCGTGAGGGTAGGAGGGGAGAAGGAATCATCAAAATACAATTCCCAAATTATTAGTCTGCCTTTGTAATGGCTGCTGGGAGCCGTATGTGTTCATGTGGCTTAGAGACTTATTTTGAGCATTATTGTCAGGCTCTTCCTGGTACATTTTCCTCTGTTTCAGAAGCAACGGGTCAGAGTTACTGAGTGTATGTGCATTATTTACATATCAGTACTGCGCAATTTCCATCATCCACCTACAGAAAATATCCAAATTCAAGAGCACACTTACCTATTCATTATGCGTAACTTCCCAAGTCTCGGATACACACTTCAGGCCATGCTTTCCTACAGAAAATTATATTTTTTTCTATTTACTAATTTACTCCTCCTTTGCCCTACAAATATATATAATTCATTTTGAATATATTATGCAAAATGCAATACTAGTGGGATTTGAGTCTTGCTGATAAGGCTTCAGGTTCTGTAACTGGTATTCATACAAAACTTAGTCTCTAGGTTTCAAAATAGATGCAATTCACAGTGCAAAGCTGCTTAAAGGTACAGAAATAACAATGTTTAAAAGGAAAAAAAAAAAAAAAGAGGAATAAGTGTCATTCATGCAATTCCCCAAGAATTCTTCCTGAGCAGGAAGAACTTCTTCCCCAAGAAAATGACAATGCTGAAACCTCTCCCATTACCTGTTTGGAAGAACATGAAGAAAGAAAATGTCCATCCTCAAGCTGGCAGCTGGATCATGCTGCAATAGTCTTGTTTTCAGTGATCACAGTGTTCACAGTCCAGTCTGTAGCCAGCTTAAAGGGAGAAGATGACATCCTCCCACCTGCGGTTTGGAGCAACATGCACCCTGGAGGCATATGAAAAAATCAGTTCTTTTAATTTCCAGTTGTAGAGAAATAGAGATATTTTTGTTCAGCCTGGAGCATCCTCTCAGTATTTTCTGGGTGCACCCAGTTACACTTATGCCATGAGGAAAAAAAAAACAGATTTGAACTACTTGTCATGTCATCCTCTATGGCATTTCTTTCTCTCTACCTGGTTGACTGGAGAAATTTGAGTTTTATTTACACTCATGTGATACTTCCACTCAATGTGATAGTCCGTATCATACTGTGCCCTCATCACTGAACATCCCTCTATTACCCATAAAGGGTGAATATTGCCTTCCTTATGGCATTCATTGGTCAGGGAGAGCTCCTTCATGCTCTCAAAATCAAAGAAACCCTTTCTTTTTATACGATTGTGCTCTACACAATATTTTTTCATACAATGGGACCAGACCCTCCAAGCCTATTCGTGCTAATAGCCAAAGCAAAAGTAAGGACACCTCTAAGCAAGATCACTGAATGAGGCAGTGTCAACACCACGGTTAGACTGCCACATTGGGCTACCCTTTATTCGCCAGCACTCATCACAAAGAAGATCCACATGAAGGGATATCTGACATTAAAAAATTGTCAGCCCAGTGCTCCATCTGTACCTTTGTCAAGCATCTAAGAGAGAGCCAGAGCCTGTGCAGCTTTTGTTTGTGCAGGGCTGCAGTCCCTGTTACTTGAAGGAATCCAAGACTCTCATTCAGACAGTTGTGGCTGTGCAGAGTTACACTAAAATCACCTGTAGGGCAACTGTAGCTTGAAAACAGACAAGTTACCTGGCAGAAAATTATATATTCCAGATGCAAAGAGTCAAATTTTTTCAGGACAGAATATGTACAAAAACATTGGGAATTGAGTGTGCTTCTTGTCAAAATAACGTGCAAGAGGTTTACTTTGTTTTCTGAGTACCTCGCCTTTTTTTTTTTTTTTAATAGAAACCTCAGAGAAAATAGTGATCCTACTAGAAATAACTCTCAGATATTAATCAAAAGAATTTCTGGTGACAATAGTGTTTTATATTTCTGAGTCGGACATCAAACAACAACTGGACAGAGCAGCACATAAACCTGGAAAATTTCTCCCTGGAGTCCTTCACAGATATCAGATTCCAGCTCAGTCTCTCAACTGTTGAAAATCTGTGGGGATTATATGAACTACCTCTTGCTTGTGTGTGTGCAAGTGTCTTCCCTGATCATTAGAGCTATCAGGAATATTACAGGGTCTGGAAAACAGAGACAGACAAATCCAGCTGGATGGGTCCAGAGCAACCTCTCCTGGCAGAACTCCAGCAGCCCCGTTCAAACACTGCAACAGCTTGTGCAGTGCCGACTGAGTCTCCCTGCAGAGTTCAGGTTTCCAACATATGGTGGCCATAAAAGGGCACAAATAACTTGCACTAATTGTGTGAGAGAGAAATAAGCAGTAAAAAAATGGGAAGATCAAACAGGGAGCGATTATTAGTATCAACACCAGATGTTCTGGAAAAAGCGGTCCTAAGTGACTGGAAATGAGAAATTCTTGACGACCCTGTTTGTGCACTAATTCACAGTTGCATTTATCTCCGTCGCTTCACTATTGCCAGTGAAACAGGCTCTTCTTCGGAAAGGCAGCTCCTGTTGGTATGCTCAGGCACCACTATCCTTTTCTCTGCTGATCATTGCTTTCTGCCATGGTTGGTTCTCATGTAAACCCACAGTGGGAACCACTGGGTTAAATAAGACACCATTAGGTTAAATGAGATTATTCAGGTGTTAGAAGGGCCTTGTAACAGGAAACAAACACACTGAGTTGAGGGGCTGGGTGTTAAAAGGAGGGTCACAGTTTAGGAAGGAAAGTGTGCGTGAAGCCTCACAGCAAGCCTCGGCAGTCTAATTTAAACTCATTTCTTTCCATCAGTTACCAGGATTTACCTCATTTAAACCATACCCAACAAGGGAAAAGGACTGCTATTGTAAAGCTGATGTGTTTTCAGAAGTGGTATCTGTTTAAAAAGGAAACCCTTTATGAATCTTATTAGGGGCAAGGCTAAGCCACACAGCTCTCTTGGGTATTGCTTAAGTAGGTGTAGGTGTGAACACAAGAGAAGGAAAAACAACTCAGAGGAAGCCAGTGGGGACTGCCATAGGTACAGCTGCAAAAGCACATGTAGCAGGACCCTAAAAGAAAGTCTACAAAGGCAGGGCTCTGGGCCAGGGTGCCAGCTGTAAGGCCGATGAGATGTAGAAAGGAAATGCCATCCTGTTTGATCTTTCTCAGGCTCTGCTAAACAGCGCCAGAGTCTTTGTCAACAAGCAGGATTGCATTAAAGATGCATTTTCCTCCTGCAGTTAGAACAGTTTGAAAGACCTTTCTGATCTTTCACTGTCTTGGTTCAATTGTGCAGCAATCCAGAGTGAAACCTGTGAAGTTGTTAAGTAATTCCCATATGAAATTTGCAGAATGACCTTTGCTGCTCTACGGCTTGTCGTTGCGTTATCATGAACAAGACAATGAAGATGAGCACTACTCTGCTTTCAGACTCTTTTAAGAAAGCCTCCTAATAGAGCCCTCTGAAATTAATGGAATATTTAGTGTGTTTGCATTGAGGAACGTTTGAGAAAGAGCATTTGTTTCAAGCAATGTTACTAAACCTTTGATCAGTTCTATATGCTAGAACCGTACAGGTGTATTATGTTTGGATTTTGAAACAGGAGGGTTTGATTTATATTTTGTGATTTTTCTTGAAAATGAATAAATTTGAACTACAACTTACTCAAAGAGTTTGTTGAGGAGAACTGGCCTATCAAAACTCCAACCTAAAGCTGAGTTAGATAGTTTCGACTTATTTTACAATAAAGTAATGAACCGATGAAAACTGCCTAATTTAGCACAAGAGACACTTCTGTGCTGTATTTTCAAGCTCCCAGTCAACTTCTGCAAGTGAGTACTGCTAGAAACAAATGGTACTCACTCAAGTCAAGTTTCCAGATCATCAGGTACTATCTTCATCTGTCTACACAGTGATGGCCATTGCCAACGAGTATTTATAGCTCCCCTAACACAATGTGACCTGAACTGTAGCACAATGGTTGGCCTTGACTCAGTACAGTTGTAGTTATCAAATAACAAATACTCCTGCTAATGAGGGGAATGCATTCAGAGCACATTCTCCATGCCTGTGACCAGTGCTGAATTTCATTACATTTTTAAGAACAATTTCTAGGCCAGGACTGGACAACAAACATAGAGATTGATGTGTTTTGGAGGATGTTGCTCGAATGGAATGAAAACAGAGAAAAGATGGTTTTTCAGTACTTACACAATCTGAATTCTACTGCTAGCTTCCTACTACAGCCAACGACACTTCTGCCAGATGAACCGAGGACCTCCAGTTGAGTATTGCTGCCACAATCAGAACTTAACTGGTAGATAGGATTAATTAATTAACTTTACCTCACCAAAGCGGTACAATGTTTTTTAGACTGCCATACTAAATTTGGTCCAATAGTACATCAGATCTGGAGCAGACCTGCCTTCTCACCTCTGACTGTACCATTTGAGAACACTGTAGAAATCATGAGGTTTAAGAAAGAGGAAGACACATTCTTTAATGAAAAAGATTTAGATTTAAGAATTCTTGGATATACATTGAAGAAGGAGAGAGAAGTGTTCACTGCATTATCAGATTATTATTAGCTATAGAAAGCTGCATGTGACTGTAAACTCAACAGCTTGTGACAACTTTTCGAAGTCAATTGTTCTGCAAGCCAAATATCAGCTAACCCTGTTCATAAAAGGGTCTGTTCTAATTGCTGCCTTGAAATGAAGCTGCATGCGCAGCTGACACTCACTAGTGTGCTCATGACAGAGATGGGAATTACTTGTTCAGTTCTTACTATGTTTGCTCTTAATAAGCCTATATAATTATATGGTAAGATGATGTGAAACTTCTGTGGGTTCGCTGCAATAGAGGAGCATTTCACCCTGGGTGAATATGTTTAGTTAAGGTGGCAAGCTTCATTTTTGCACTGCAGTCCTGCCAGTCTCACAATACTCACACTTGCTGTATTTCCTAAGGCTGGAACTCCTGGGGTCTTCTGATTGTATGACAATCTGCAATTTATGTATTTATTTTAGAGAAAAGTCCTCCAGCTCTTAGGGTTACAGACAAAAGCTTAAAAAAAAAAAAAAAAAGAGTAGTCCTGGAGGTCCAAGAAAACAAAGTGGTATCCAAACATTTTGTTTTTTTAATCTCATGGTGTGTGTCAATCATGGTGCTTCAGAGAGGGGTGAACCTGCTGTTGTAGTTTAACTCAGCAGGCAGATAAACACCACACAGCCGTTTGCTCACTACCCCCCTCAGTGGGATGGGGGAGAGAATCAGAAAAAAAAAAGTAAAATACGTGGGTTGAGATAAAGATAGTTTAATAGGACAGAGAAGAAAGGGAAAATAAAATAATAATAATAATAATGATGATTATGATGATGATGATAAAAGAATATACAAAATAAGTGATAGTGATGCACAATGCAATTGCTCACCACTGGCCAACCGATGCCCAGGTAGTTACCGAGCAGTGGTCAACCCCCTCCCCCCCGGCCAGCTAACTCCACCCAGTTTATATACTGAGCATGATGTCACATGGTATGGAATATCCCGTTGGCCAGTTGGGGTCAGCTGTCCTGGCTGTGCCCCCTCCCGGCTTCTTGTGCACCTCCAGCCTTCTCAGTCGGTAGAGCATGGGAAGCTGGAAAGTCCTTGACTAGCATAAGCACTACTTAGCAACAACTAAAACATCGGTGTGTTATCAACATTATTCTCATCCTAAATCCAAAACACAGCACTGTACCAGCTGCTAGGAAGAAAATTAATTCTATCCCAGCCAAAACCATGACAGTGACTAAAATGTTGAGAGAAGAAACTACTCTGGACCTGAGATAATCCAAGTTCAGTTTTAATTTCCAATTTAAAATTATTCCAATACTGAAGTGTCAGTGGGAAGTAAGCATCTAAATAGTCACTAAAAATTACCTAGCTTCTTATCTCTACTTTGGATAAAAAACTGTTAAATGTTGGTAACACATTTTCCAGCACACTTTATGTGCTCAGAGAGTAAAATCTTTAGAGTACTGTTAGTCTCTTCCCCATCCATACATATAGAAGGGAATCTCCCATCTCACCTAGGGTAATGTAACAAATAATAAGACGAAAGAGAACAAAAATGGAAAATCTAGCAGGGTAGGTTTGGCCTGTATGCTTTTGCAATTCATAACCAACCCCAGTACAATCACAAGAGTTACAGTGATGTAAAACTGGTAAGAGAAGAGAATTCAGCCGATAAATTCAAGACTGAGTCTTTCATGTTGTTTTCAGAGGAGCTTTCAGAATGAGCACAACAGGCTTTGAAAACTGCCTTGGAAAAGACAGTGGTAAAATAGACGTTAAAGATTAGTTAAGTGTTTCTGCAGTCACTGAACCACGACATAATTTGATTTTGTTGCTCTTTTGATAAGACCAGCATTTCTGGAGCATACTCATGTACAATAAGCACACACCTCTGTTTCTTTTTCCATTAATGCAAGTAACCTCTAGGGAATAAAACTTTTCCAGTGTTAATTAGGCTTGCTTTCAGTAAACTTTTGTGCTAGATAGAGGTTTATAGTTAAATATTCTTTTATATTTGTGATCAGTTTTTAACGGATTGTGTCTGTTTTCTCTTACACTTTTCAGAGCTATTAAACTGAGGAATAACTATTGGGGGAAATATGTAGTATTTTTCTTTTGTAAGTCCATTAATATTCCTCAGCACCAATGTGTGTATGTTAATGTAATTTTCAGTAGGTTCATAATGTGGGTAATCCCAGCATCTCCTAATCACTCTCTATTACCTGGAATTTACGTATTTTGTAACTGAATGGGAGAGATGAGCTGCTGTGCTTCAAGTGAATTTGAATCCTGTGGAGTTTTCTTTACAAAAGTCCAGCGAGTCACAGTGAGCTTTCTGCTTTGTTTTAAGCAAGCATTTGTATCCATGCCTGGATAAATGTAGACAGTAACATGATCATCTTTTCTGCAGAGCAGGCATACTGACTATAAAGCTATGAGCACACAGATTTCTGTATTTTCTGGTCAGTGTTCTCCATACTTGAAGGGAAAGTTTCCATTCTGTTGCAGGCTTTAGTGTAGATAGATATTCTGTAAATATGATTATGGTATCATTTTCATAGTGGGCAAATAGAATGAATTAAATTGGTGGTATTTGTATCAATGGACTGTGCTTGGCACTGATTTGGCTGCAAGATCACCAAGCAGCGAAACTTTTACAAGCCTGTGAGAGAATATTTGTGAAAAAGGAAACTAGATTCTGGTGCCTTAGTTGGTCTGTGTGTGTATCAGTTAACCATGTAAGGATGCTAAGCAACATTAACGACCAACTGCTGAGCAGAGATGAGCAGGATAAGGGAAATGGTGGGGAAAACCTTTCTTATTTCCTGTCAGTGGTTCAGTCCCAGTATTAGACGTGAATTTAGGGAATGCTCCAAAAACTGGTGCCTGGACACAATATTGGGTCATATTAAATGCTTGCTTAAAAGTAATTTAAAATAAACAGAGAAAAAGTGGAATTTATATTTGAATCAATTTGATAAACTTTAGCCCACTAAATATGCCATTTACTACGTTAATTTTATTATAATCTCTATGTTATTGGGACAGTACTTCTTTAAGAAACAGGCAAAAGGAGATTTAAACACTTGTCTTCACATGCTTCTGAAGTTAGCCTTAATAGAGCTAGAAAGAAACATTTTTTTCTTTCTTTGCTTCCATCAGAAATTTTAAAACACTTTCTTAGTCTCGGATAACTTTCTCTAGAACTCTGGGCAAAATCTCAAGGCATGTTAATTTCAAATCCAATACACCTAAACTTCTACTTACAACCTGCAAAATCAAATATATTTTCATGCAGAACCCAACCTTCAGGACTCCTGTAAGAAGGGATGTTCTTC
>NW_008824806.1:4872114-4885675 GCF_000699105.1 Pygoscelis adeliae | reverse complement strand
TCCAAGGCAGCTATACCAAAAGCCCACCGGTACCCTTTTGGGTCCTTGAAATACCCTCTCCTGAGGTAGTCTATGCCAAGGATGCACGGAGCATCTGGGCCAGTCACAATGGGATGCTTCTGCCACCCATTCCCAGTTAGACTTACTTCGGCTTCCAATACAGTTAGCTGTTGGGATCCCCCTGTCACCCCAGAAATACAGATGGGTTCTGCCCCTATATAGCTTGATGGCATTAGGGTACACTGTGCACCGGTGTCTACTAGAGCCTTATACTCCTGTGGGTCCGATGTGCCAGGCCACCGAATCCACACAGTCCAGTAAACTTGGTTGTCCCTTTCCTCCCCCTGGCTGGAGGCAGGGCCCCTCTAGTCCTGGTTATAGTATTTGTTACTCACTTCTTGTAAATGCAGATCAAAAGTCCCTTTATTAAGATCAGAAGTAAAATCAGCCTCACTGGAAACTGGAGCAGCAATTTTCCTGGAAGAACCCCCTTTTGTGATTGTTTTCCCTTGCAACTCACGTACCCGTGCCCCTAGGGCTGCGGTAGGTTTTCCGTCCCACTTCCTCGTGTCCTCTCTGTGGTCACGCAGGTAAAACCACAGGGTGGCCCGTGGTGTGTACCCGCTATATCCTCTCTTGATCAGAAGGACACTTATTTCCAAGGGCTGAGAGACCAGTCCGTACAGGTGGGGAGCAGGACACCTGCTCAGAATTTTATCCATGGAGGATGGATAATCCTGAAGCCTAGGCTTGAAATACCCTTGCACATTCACTTGATGAAGCCCAACACAATGACAGTAAAACAAATAGTTTCTTTTGCTTCAGGGAAGTGCTGTTCTTTAGGATGGACCAGCGCTATAGGTCCTTCTGGCCTTGTCCCTTACTATGAGACAGATTTTGGGTCAGCGAGCTAGATTCCCTGTGCTTCGTTTCATGAATTTCTTAAGCGGAAATAGTCTTTGGTGTCCTACTGTGGGAGAATGTGCTGCTGTGCAGCTTAATTGAGATTTATTGTTTTTGAGATTGTTGGCTGAAATGTGAAAGCATGGTATTATATTTGCACAGGGATTTATCACACATTTCAAAAAGCAGAAAGGATTGTGGCTTAAATGAAAGCTATTGTAGAATTTGGGGTATACATTTTAATATGTATATCACTTTCAAGCAGACACAAGCTTTTAAGTAGTGCCAGTTGTTTGCTAGGGGAGTTGCCGGTGGGGAACTATAGTATATTTCCTAATTAATTACTTCAGATTAAAGGTATCTTTAAATGTTACTGCATTGAAGGGCAAGCTATATTGGTGCTTTCAACTTACAACCTAGGAATTACTAATTGAATTTGTTGTAATTAGGAAGAGTCAGCTAGAATGGAGGAGCTGCCCCACGTCATTTTGAAGATCCATGTAAATTGCAATGCCCTGGAAATTGCTGTCATTTGCCTTAAAAAGACAGCGTGGGGTGGGTTTTGTGGGGTTTGTGGGCTTTTTGTTTTTTAAACAAGTATTTTACTTTAGGTTTTTTCATTAGATGTTGTAGACAAGAGTCTATACACTAAAGTAACACTATATAAAATACACGAAATACATTCATCACACAGAGAACCTGTAAGGGTGAAGTATGTCTGTCTGATTCTTTGTGGTCCACTGGTATTCCACTGAGAGTACAGGCTCAGAGACTTAACTTCTTGCCTGAAGTATTTTATTTCAATTCTCATCCAAAAATATAACATCCAAATCTTTGACACCTCACTGGAAGTTTAGATGTAAGGCTTATTGAAGTGCAAAGGAAATCAGGCAAAGCTTGCACCTTTCATCTCTCCTTCACAGCGCTCCATCTAGGATTTCATGTCAAGATAGTGACACTGTAAGTGGAGCCCATATTGCATCTTAATTGCCTGCTTCAGGTCTTGAAAAAAGTGACTTTTGATTATCTGTAATCAAGGCATCGAGCTGCCAAAGCAAAACCATTAATCCATATTTATTGCTATTACACCTTGATAAAGAGAAGTGACAATCTCAACAGAATAAGCAAGAGATCAGTTTTCTAAAAGTATTCAGGTGCTTAAATAAAATTCATGAGCATCTAAATCCTTTTAAAGTCTAGCCCAGACTTGGTGCAGTTGGCCATGTCACTACATGGGAAATGTCCAAAGTTTATGCTGACAGAGACTACTTAATTAAAGATTTGCTTTATCAACTATAAAGTGCATTAATAGGAGCATAACATGGAAGGGAAATCATTATTCTGTCATTTTTGTTCCCAGTGAAGCCTCAGCAGGAGGACTGCCTCCACTCTTAGTGACGACACTTCAAAGATGCAGACAAATTACGGGCAGTCTAGAAGAAAGAACATGAAGCTACTTCAGTCTAGAAAAAAAGATGATCAAGAAGGGGTATGATAACAATCTTCCACTAAAAAGATTGTTATGAAGAAAGTGATTCATTGCTCGCTCTATCTGCGAGGGTAAAGAAAAAGGAAATGAACATATCGCAGGCTTCCTCTGTATCTGTTCTTAACAGGTAGCCACCAGATTAAAGATGGTTTAAATTGCTGCTCCAATATCCTGCCCGCAAGTAAGGATTCACTCTTTGTTGCAGAAAATGACAAACGCCTTGCCTAAAAACCAAGTTTCACAGTCACCACTGCAAGGAAAAAGCACTAGGGACTGGTGACTTTCAGCTGGGTGTGATAGAAGGGCTCCTGCCCAGGAGATGGGGTCTCTGTTGACACTCAAGCCTCAAAGGCACTGGAGAGACACAGACTCAGCCAAGAGTCACTCACCAAGCGACCCTGGCTGCTCAACTAAGATACTTTCAGGAAAGGCTTGAACAGGAGAGAAAGTAGTGGTGATGTTGCTCTAGACTTGTGAATCCTAATCCTTCCACTCAAGGATCAGGTGGAGCCAAATACTTCCTGGAGACAAGCACACAGATGATGTTTCCAAGATGGCTTTGTCACCCTCAGCCACGGGGTGACATTGCATGAGCTGTTGAGGAAGACGGGAATCCTCTTGACGAGGAAAGTCTCTTTGCCTGTCAACTTTCCAGGATGGGGAGCCTTTAAGTAAGATTTGGGAGGAAAAGAGTAACAGGAGCCCACTGGTAAGCAGTAACATCTTGATCTGGACTTAAGTCTAAGGACCAGAAGAAATCAGGTCCTTACTGTAAATCCAAGGTAAGGGCAGGAAAGAATATGGGGAATCCCTCCACTGAACGTTTTAGATGTCTGAATGCTGCCTGAGCTGCACACTGCTCCTTCTCCCCGAGCCAGCAAAGGACAGGGACAGAGCCGCAGCCCTCATCCTATGTTCAAGGGTCATGGTGGGACACAGCCTTGCCTGGCTGACTTTGACACAACTTTGCTTTCTTGTGACTCATCATTGGACGTTAGGACATCACAAGACACTTCAGAGGTTTATCTCATTTCTTCCCTATTCCTCCTTAAGGTCCTTCGATAAACATCAATTCTGGTGATAGGTTAGCACTTTCTGCCTTTTATCCCTATAGCTACTTGAAGGCACATCAGTAAGGCTTTGCACAACATATCATGAGAGCTTCTTACTCAATTCATACCAACCTTCTTTGTGGGAACACCACACGAAGACAAAGCATGGCAGTACAAACCCACCATTCTCCCTACCAAATATACCGCCGGCAGTTTCATGGGGACTCACAGGGATCCTAGCACATCAGTAACTGAGGTATATGAGATGTTTCTACTCAGCTTAGGTCTTATCCTGGGCACCAAAACAAAAAACTCCAAAAAGTGGCTAACAGTCTTGTTAGCGGTTTCTGTGATTTAAGAGAGCAATCTTTAAAACAGGGAAAAAGGAAACAATAGATCAAACCAACTGCAGTCTTCCAGAATTTTTCTGGGCAAGTAACCAGATTTGGGTTTTGTTCTTTTTAGTGCTTGAAGAGTAGCATGATGATGAATGAAAGCCAGCATAAATTGGTCAGATCATTTCAAACCAGTGCATTTCCCTTCAACAGTGTAATACAACCTAAGGTGAGAAGCAGCAGATATCACATATGTTGATATTCATGAGGCTCTTGATACTCTCTCACATGTTATTCTCAACCTAAGGAAACATAGTACAGATTAAAATTGCTTGGGGCAGTTGACAAAGCTTGTTGGGAAATCCTGCTTGGGGAGTATTTATCACTAGTTCATCATCACACAGCAGTAAGGTCCTGCAGAGGTTTCTTCACGCTCTATTGCCATTCGGTGTTTTTAATCAGTAGTATTGTGCTGGTGCCAGAGAAAGGTAAAGGAAGGGCTGTGAATACACTACACAACAGGAGTCCAAAACAAACTTGACTAACCACAGAAACAGATGGTAAAAAAATTAAACTGAAGCTGCTCTAATACAGGATTTTACATTTTGGCAGCACTACACTACAGCACAAGTGCAGGTTTGGGAACAATTAGGCAGTTCCATAGAAAGTATATAGATCTCGCAGTGTATTCAAACTCTCCTGGGCCAGAAGTGGCATCCTGTTTTTAAGAGGTAAATCCCATACCAGGATACGGCAACTAAAATCTGGCTGATGTAACCCTTAGGCTCAGCTCAGCTGGGTAGGAAGGCATCAGCTGGAGTTCTGTGCCCAGGATGAGTGTGGGACAAGCTGTCCGCGCAAAGAGAGACAGAACTCATTAGGGTGGTGTAGCAAAGGATCCTGAAGGGAAACATGAAGCAGTCTCAGCTGCCCAGGATGTAAGAGAAAAAGAGAGAGAGGGAGGAAGATGTGAAATTTATTCTCCACGCCCAGGATGGATAAAAAGTAGGGGGGGTTAAATTTCAGTAACGAAGACTTAAAACAGACAGTAGGAAGCTTTCTACAGGTAATAAGAGCATTTGCAGTGTACGTATTTACTGTTCAAGAAGGTTGTGGAATCTCTGTCATTTAAGATTGAGGAAGATGTTAAGTGAATATCTATCAGGAGGTACATGAATTAGATGCTGTATTGGACAGGACCTGAGCTAGAATAAGTAGCTCTATCCAGCTTCTGATACTGTGAAGCAGCCTTGATTAACAAGGTTTAAAAAAACATAGACAAGTAAAACAAGCAAGTGGAGCAGTGAGTAGTGGAACAAAACAGGCAGAAACCAGCTGAACAGCTCAGAGGACAAACCTCAGCCCTGGCATCAAGCTGCTCTCCACTGCTCTCATGGCAGGGAACCCAGCCACCAGTGCTGGACTACATGGTGAGCACCACCACAGAGGAACAAGGAGGAAAGAGCAGCAGAATAAAACCAGAAAAATCCAAGTTATGACATCGGCCTCCCAAAATACTCTAGCTGCTCTAGCCTAGTGTACTGGACTGTCTTCCCTGAGTCTTTAAAGGCTGTGACTGTTGTATGTATGTATGGCCTAATAAGGCAAGTAGTTTGAAAAGGTCCAGTAGCGGAAGGGCTGGAGCTGCTGTACTTGCAGGATAACTCTTACAAATGCCTCCTTTGCCTTCTACGAGGTGCTGGCTGGAGCTCAGATGTTCTTACCCCCATCTCCCACAGTGTATGCCAGGCTGCTACATGCCCACGCACAAACCCATCCCATTTTACATGGGGCAAGTGGAACAAAGCCCATCTGCCTTCTTCCTGTGCCAGTCAAGTCACATCATCATCATCATCACCACAGCACCATCCCTCACCCCTCCCCTGGGCGCTCAGTGTCGGCTTTGAGATGCAAGAGAAGTCTCTCTGAAGAGTTCTCTCTGGATGCAAGTGCACTGTTTACTTACTGTAACATGAGGTCAACTAGGAAACTTGTACCGTGATACAAAGGTGCATTATTTATGGTTACAAAGGGGGCTTTGACAAAGACCTCAATTTTCTGCTCTGTTCTCTACATGCAATCTACACCCAGGAGAGCCTGTCAGAGTTCTCATCAGGCCATAGCCTCACCTTGGCACCCATCAGCAGAGGGAAACCATACCTGGCCAAATTCCTGAGCAGTGTAACAGAGAGGAAATACCTGCTCTTATAAAGTGCCCAAAGCCAGGCCCCCCCTACCCGCCGGCTCAGTGAGTCAAGGATTACACCAATCCACGATGAAGGGGGTTTGTTCTCATCTACATACTCAGATCTTGCTCTACGAGGGCATCTCGTCCCGTATCTCAGAAGACGCTGCTCAAAGGAAGACCTTCCCCAAGTCCTGAGCACATATGTTTGCAGAGGCAACTACATACTTTGAAGACCTGGCATCCAGAACAAAAGCACTCAGTAACTAGTGTTACAGCCCAATTCCGTTCAGGGACTGTTCAGTTGATTTGAAGGGGCTAGGCTGACAGTCAAAGTGACAAAATGGCAGGGCTTAGGAGCATGGAATGACAATGAAAAAAGACTTTACCCTACTTTGTCCCTACCACATAAACATACACAAATGTATCTCTGGAAACGTGCACCCAAATGCATGTTATTCCTACTGTTACACTTCATGTACGAAGTTCTACATTTGCAGAGGCTATTTTAAAACATTTCTTTTTTTTTTTCCACTGGTTGAAGTTATTTATCAGCCCCCTCCCTCCTTTTTTTTTTTTAAATAAATAAAATCGTATATATATTCTTCGTAGATCATTAGCAACCATATAAATGACACAGGCTTTAGAAGCGCCAGTCTGCTGAGCATTACCCCGCAGTGGGCAGGAGAAAATCCCCGATTATTTTTTCTGTGAAAAACACTATCCTGAACAATTTCACTTCAAGACACTAGGAAAGACTTTCAAATGCTCCATAATATGCTAAACAGAATTAACAGGTTTCATGTGGCTTTTAGGCCACAGCTTCTCATTGATTATGGAGCTCTGTTTATAGCCGTTGCAGTGTTTATAGCCATTGCAGTGTTTATAGCCGTGTTTGAAGGTTACCACCTGTCCTCGTACTCCTATCATCCAGTAGTGAAATCATAACACTGATAATTTGATACCCATCTCACTATTCACCACAGGCTGCCAACAGCCTTGGAATATTATTGGCAAACCCAAAGCCAGCAATTGTCTTTAGAGGAAAAAAAAGGTAATTACTATAAAAATAAGACGACTAACATTTTTTAATAATCCAAGAGCCCCTCCCTTCTCAAGTTAAATGCCAGTGAGAATATTTTCCTCTACAGACAAGATTTATTCAGTCTTTTCCTCTTAAAAAAAGCTGCAGATTATGGCCTGGATGAACACTAGAATAACCAATGAAAATTTGACATATGCAAAATGACAGCAAGGAGAACAGATTTAAGATCTAGCTCATTTCTTTGGTGTTTAAACTGTAAGGAGAATTTACAGGTAAACTGAGTATACTGTGTATTGGTCTCTTACTCCCAGTGCTCTTCCTGCTCTCGTGAACTGCTCACACCAGAGCTAAACCAGAGATTATCTTGCTCCTTACAGTGGTTATGTGAAACTATGAGGCTTGTATTTTTGTTTCTTAGGGTTTGCAGTTTGGTTAGCATATCAAGAGCTTAGCACACCTACTGCCCTCAGGCCCCTTGGGACAAAAATCCACATTACTGAAAATTGGGACTACTGGAATTTTAATGTTTTAGAAGCTAGACTTGTCAAATCAATTAAATAAATAGCAATAAAAGAAATGACACGTGTATTCTGATCAGAAGCTGAAACTCACCTCACGCAATTTGCCATTTTGAACATAAGATGTACAAAGCAGGTAAATCAATTCCACAAAATGATTTTGATGCCATTAGCAGAACATCTAGCGTAAAGAATCACTTATTAAATATACACTGGGGCTTTGGTCCTTGGCTTTTAAGAAATGAGGGTCTAGCACAAAAACTAGCTAGAGAATTTACTCCTGCCCTCATGGAGGCAAAAGAGCATGTGGTCACTAAATGGCAGAACAAGCACCATAAACTATTACCTCAGATGGAGCAGAATTCACTGTCCTCCAATGTCAAAGTAATTTTAAATGACTAAAGACAACTCAAATTTTTAGATCAGCCTAATAGGTGGGTTCTCTGCTACTGTATTAAGGACATTGTCTCAAATCAGTACCTAGTGCCAAGCCTCAATGCAAGGTTCGTTACAGCTACACCTTGCAGGAGTCCAAAGGGCACAAAGTGTTAACTGACCTGAAAACAAGGTCCCATAGCTTCGAGATGAGAATCGTACACACAGGATACTTCCAAGAACTGTTTCCAGAAGAGACTAGTTTAGCACAGCTCCCGCTGCCTTGGCTACAGAAAGAAGTTGGCTGATGATTCTATTGCTGCCTTTAACAAGAATGTCAAGTTCAAATCAAATCTGCAGGAAAATTTTGGACTTGCAGTCAGTCCTGTCACCAGGATCGTACTCGCTAGCATCAACTCAAATACTGTCCAATACTGGATTTTAAGTTTCATTGACATGCTTCTCAGTACGTCAGAGGCATCACTTCCCAAGACTCCACAATTCCACTTCTCTGAATTACCTATTTTAAACTGTCAGCATCAAACAAGTGATTCCTGAGCTACCTTGACACTTAATTTATTTTCAACAGGAACAGCAGATATAAGCATCTGTCAGGACTGGGCATCACAGGAACATACTCCTTCTGATATTCAAAGCAGTCAACATACCTAGAAACTTACTACTGCTTTTGTCCGACAACCCGAGCGTAGATAGGAAGAAGCAACACAAACATAAAACCTGAGCCTTCCCTGAACACCAGAAATACACTTACCTTGCAACATCACTCTCATACCACCGATCTTAGTAAGCAATTTCTGATACAAAATTTCTGATGTAAAAACATGAAAGTAGTAAATGCAATATAATACATGCAATGTGTTTGCCTATTCAATATAGGATTTATTTAGCAAAGTTTACAAGATATCTGCACCAGTCACCCTAAAAAAACTAGAACCCAAGGTAGCTGCTGCAACTCACATCTTTGTACTCAGAGTCGCCTCCTCTCTCTCTCCCCGATGCTCAACACTTTCTACAGTTCGCCTCTAAGACAGAACTGCCTCCAATTAAAAGTGAAACCTTGGCTCTGCTCGACAGCATTACTCTCCTACAAAGTAGTAATGAATGGAAGAAATGACAGCCTACACAGCTTAAAACAGTCGCTGTGAGCTACAGGTGGGCAGCATATTTACAATAAGGGCACATTTTAAAATCTGAGTTTATTTCATCGCAAACATGATAATAGGGTGCTGGTCAAAATTGAGAAATATTTTGAAAACCTATCATCATTTTGGATTTTTCTGTTATTACAGCTGCGAGCTTACTGAAGAGTGTTCTTTGGTGTTATATATACATGATCCCCCTTACAACTCCTCTGTTGGCAGCATTTTTTCTAAATCAGAATATAACAGATACTGAAGTCCTAGAAGTCTAGCTAGGCTCTGGCTTAGTTGGCAGGGCCAATGAAAGATACTATTCGCCTAGAGAAAGAGACATACAGAAGTGATACGTTCGGTGATTTTGACAGCCTTCATAGTCTTAAGGATCTCATACCACTATATACAGAAGAACTTCCTTGAGATAAAGATGGTCTCATTGCACTGCCTTCACAGTGTTTGTTACAGCCCCCTTTGCTAGCTGCTTTGTACACACACAAAACTATTCGCTTCCTTGGAGTCAGCAAAATTAACATTTCCCAAATGTCTAAGAAAGAGCAATTACTCTGAAGTTTTAAGAGCAAACTTTGTCTAGTAATTGTGAAGAGCATTTCTGAAGCCATGATTAACCCAAGGCTGACACAGTTGGTACAACTCCTGGTTTACTCACAGTGGAGTAGCCCAGTTTGTAAGACAAAATGTTGCAATGTTTCAGGAGTTTCACAGAGTTTGGTTACCTTTGCGCTATAATTAAGTTGCATTCACCCTTGCTTACCGCCACCAAAGAGATTCAGAATTGTGGCCCAACAGCTGAGCTGGCATAGCAGCCACAACTGGGCAAATACTGGCTTTAACAACTGACCTTAAGGACTATGCTGACTTACAAAAACTGACTTCTAAATGAATATTTAGAATATAGAAAGTTTTGCACTACAAAAACAAACACAACAAAGTTGAGAAGTTTCAACAAACTCACTAAATTAAGAGGCAAGTAAATTAACTGTACTTGTGATTGTAAAACTACTTCGCTTGAGGGGAAATTCTGCTCGGCTGATGAACATCTGAAAGGCTTCAAAAGAGTAATTAAATAATCCTATGGAAAACATGGTTGTTCCTTAATACTCCCATAATGAATACTACTAATTATGAATATATACTGTACTCAGTGTGTGCTTTTGGAATTAATTCGGCAACTATGACTTTATTTGAAATATCACTGCTTGCATCAGAACTGTCTAGATTTTGTTTCTGGAGGGATTTATTAATTGAAGAACTCCATTTATTTACTGCTTAACCTCTGACGCTCTTATTTATTTCACTGTTAAGAAGGGAGCTTTTCAAGAAAACCTAAAGAAATAAAGAACTGCATCTATAGATGAGAAATTTGGGCTTGCTGGGTTTTTTTTCTTGTTTTGTGGTTTGTTCCCTCCCCACTCCAGCCACCTCTAGAGTTCTGAGAGGACCACCCAGGGTCAGAGAAGAAGCTGTGACCTTTCATTAAAGGATAATTCAAGGATAGATATTCAAGGAATCCCTATTAATCACAAACAAGAACATGAGAACAATTAGAGAGCTTGGAGCAAGAGAAAACAATGAAGTTTCACGCCCAGCTGGGCCCCTACCAGACTTTGAGTGTTTAATGGGAAGCATTGCATTTGCAATGCCTCAAGCATACCTCTGAATTATTTTGATCCGTAAGTCAACACAGTTACGCCTACACAACAAACAGAGATGTAACAGCCATATCCCAAAGCCCAGCTATACTGTTTTAGATCTAGTTATCATAATTCAAGCGTAAAAACAAAGCAACAAAGGCTCCCAGCCTCAAAACGAGGATTTGGGCCAGGACTTGGACTTAAGAGCAGTTAGCCATTACCCTTTCGCTGTTACCGCCATGTGCTCAGGAAGGGATTTGCCTAAGCTTATACTGCAGTGACATTTGGCTTTGCTATGTAGGTGTAACTAGCCCAATTGTAGTAACTGACTACGTAAGTTACAACTCCCTTAAGACATAATATTTTTCCATTTACATGGGTTTTGCCTTTAAAAAACAAATTAATATGAAGAAGGTATTGATGCCAACCTACTACAAGTGGAATAACCAACTGCTACAGAAATAAATAGGAAGTAAAGCCATTGATAAGCCAGTTCTCATGCACGTTCGTGTCCCACATTTGCAAGAATCTTACTTTATGGAAATCAGAATTTAATAGAGTAAATACATTGCAAGTTCACCAACTCTGAATACTAAGAAAGAAATGCTGATGCTGTACTTTTCCTTTTTTAAACAAATATTACAAAATTGAATTTTATTGAGTTTCACACAAGATGCACTTATAAAATTGATACAGAATGTCATTCAACAGAAAAAAAAATGAAAGCAATTCCAAGCTTCCTTTAGCAACTCTAAATAATTCAAAAATAAGATACAGCAAATTGACAGATAATCTGAATTTCAATGTGTGAACATCTCCAATTAGTATAAAATACATCAAAAGTTAAAGAATTTCAGATTTTTCCCCAGCACAAGTGTTGTTCTTTTTACTCTCATCCCTGAACAGTAACCACAGATTTTGGCCGTTACTCCAGCTACTCTTGATGGGAGAGGAGAGGCTGAAAGACTGCAGCAAGAAGTTCCCACCAGAGCAGACCACGCTAACCTGTATGGCAAAGCCATCTCATTACCGAGTCTGCTCAGATACATGATAACGCTGTCCAGCTGTCTCCACTTGCTATATTACTGTAGTCCTGCAAGTTTCAGGGATTAGCATATACATTAAACTTTCACATGTTCATAAACCAAATAAACTTTGGCTTTCCCACTTTGACAAATTATGAAATTAGCAAAGAGCAAATTTTGTCTTCATTTGTTCAGCACTGAAGTACTTTTATGATACACCTTCCCTTGGAAAGTGAAACTGGTGCTTACTTAAATATCTGAAAGGCATCTGAAGTTAATGCTGTCTTTTAACAACAATATATGAAGAATTTATCATTAACTAAAGGGTCTCTTCTGATACAAGTCTCCAGCCTAAGTTTTGAGCTCAAATTTATTCCATTCTTGGTCTGAGGATTCCAAATTGTCTTTCATCAATTCTCCCACAACTGCATCTCACACTAGAAATTAAGATGAATCGTAATGCTCAAATGCTTTATAGATCTAGTCCATCTACTTAATTTTGGCTAAAACCAATCAATTAAAATGGATAATCCTGATTTGATTGTCGGTATGAGCTTTTATAGGCATGTTCTCAGGCAAGTTAACACACAGATGTCATTCTTATCAGAGTTAAACCCAAAATGCAGTGTAATATTCTTTTCTGCTGCGTTAATGCCATACATACAGTTCCAACACAACAGTTGCATGCTAGAATTAACACTGCCTTTCCTCAACATATAGAAGTGCCCCTTTATTATTTTTTCCTACAGCAACAAAAAATCCTCAGCTTTTAGAAATAATTTTATAGATAATTTGCCTTGCAGGACACACAACTTAACACAAGAAATGATTATGTTTCATATTTGCCCAGTTAAGCAGAACCTTCATCACTGTGATCTTTCCTTGGTGTTTAGTATTTAGATGAAATAGTATGCAGTAAGTCTTTCATTTAAAGGCAAAATTTTATTCTGATTACAAGATTTTTCAAGATACATCTTGAAAAGATTTTTGTTGACAAGAATAACTGTCTTGACTTACTGTTTTATGTACGAAAGCTTTATGCGTTTGTTGATATAAGCACAAGTTTTGAATTCTGCTTGCAGATGTTTAATAAAACAGGTAACTGGAAAGGCAAGCTTCCGGTCAAGTTGTCATACATTTCCAGGAATATCCTTACACTGGAGGAACCTTCATGAAAAGTAGTATCTTCTGTAAGCATGGTTTCATAACGCAGAACAGGATTATGCTTTTTTTCCCAGTCTATTTTCCAGAAAAGTGATACTGCAGCTCTGCCACCAGGCTAGAGACTCACGATCCACCACATTTTCCAAGAGGCAAGTTAAAGATTACTTTCTTGACCTGACCAGATACCAAGCCAAGTTACTTGTAGAAAGAAATTAATATTTTTTTGCCATTAATAATTTAAGTTTTTAAATAAATATTTATGTGCCTTTTTGGCAACTGTCCATTCTGGTAGCATCTGCTGTCCCAACAGCTCAGTATCCTTAGCACATTGATTAAAAAAAAAAACTTAGTCAATTCTGTTTCCACAAATAGTAAACCTGTCTATCTCCAGCAAGTCTTTCTTTGAAGACCTGTGTTTTAATTCTGAACTGTCTTGGCTTATAGCTTTTTCTTCTCCATCAGGAGTTGTCAGAAATTGATCAGAATTGCTTGTTACAAGTAAAGACGGGGTATTCTCCTTCTGATGCACAGGTTGATTGGTAACAGATGTAGATCCATTTTCATCTGTGGAAACTCCTGTTGGAACATAGGACAATTACAAAGATAATCATGAATTTAACACAGACATACTGATGCATCTATGACACCCAGATTCATCTAA
>NW_008824806.1:4865573-4872093 GCF_000699105.1 Pygoscelis adeliae | reverse complement strand
GCTGCATTAAATCAGCGGAAGAAGGCTTTGTGAAAGCCACTACCTCTTCTTAGTTTTGCCATAAGGGATTTCCTTTTCTAATTTGGTAAAAGGATAGAAAATGAATTCAACAGAAGTTCAGATAAGGAGCGAGTGCATAAGCTGCAGATGTTAGGACATAAACTGCATTCTTCTGGTTTACATACTCATTTTTGTTGGCTTAGGCAAAAAGATTTTTGACAGTCATTGTGAGAATCACACAAATATTTTCTACTGAAATGAAGAACAGGAATCTCTGTGGAGGGAACTAGATGTGCCTAATCCTCTATGTATGTACAATAAACCTGGCTTCTCTAGGGATAGCTAATAAATGACTCATGCACTGCTACACACTTTAATAGCACTGGCTCCTAAAGCAGTTCTATTAAAGATATCTATTTTTATTCCTGCCTCTTACTTCAGTGGAATCGAACACTGGCTCCATTAACCTAAGATATTCGTAATATCCATGTATTGTTTCCACATTTTGTTAAAACATTTAAAGAATTAAAATGCACAAGCAAATGACAAGGAAATACATTTTTCTTATTTACTATCTCCTCGTAAAGACTGAGTTATTGTTTCTAAAGGAATAAAAAAAAAATCTGACTGATGTGGAGAGTACTGCAGACCAGCCCAAGGGAACATTGTCAGAATGGCAGCACTATCCAAATTACTACAAAAACTTCTTTCTGTATAGCATCTCTTCACAGTGTACCATCTACTACTTGAAGGTACATGGATTACTCTCTATAGTACCTTTGACTTGCATAAGACTAAACTTGCATCGAGAAAGGAGACAAGTAATGCTAATTGTAGAACTTTGTTACAAAGGTAAGTATTTTCTAACCCAGCAGCTACCAGAGAAAGCTGGTCAGCCTATAAATGATTACCAGTAATTAGAACTTCCATCCTTCAAGAGCAAGTATAAAATTTTATCCTTCAAAATTTTAAACTGTTTCTGTTGACGAGGTGGAATTCTTAAGAAAATACATTGACTTACATTATAAGCTAACAGAAAGCAGACCAGAGTAATTCCCTCACCCTCATCCTAGTAAGAGATGGGTTGAGAGACTGGACTGAAAAAAAGCTGGTAAGTGGGACATGGGGATTAATCAGTATCGCAGAGCCCAGCAGTAACAATGCAGACACACAGAGGCTGGGAAAGGTAAAAATCATTCCTTCACATAACTGAGGTTTCTAGTAAATAAAAAGCTGTTAAAAGGTATAAAAAAATCCTGAAAAACTGTTAAAAATTGAGCTTTTTCATCACCAATGGAAGTTTAGAATATTCTAAATAAAATCAGCAAAAGCTTTTCGGTTGCTACTTTTTTAATCAAAATCTTTCCATTTGAGGAAATAAGCACCTCTGCTGACTGACCTGGTAGAATTGCTGCTGCTTCAGCTAAAAATAGTCTTCAGGATTTACTTACTGTGAGTAAGTTTAAGGGTCAATCTAAGTATAGCTTATTCAGTCTCATATCCAAGTGTAGTACTAGAATCTTTTATTAAAACATCATTATGATAGTTGTCTAATGAAATGCAAAAGACATTCAGACCAATTCATATTACATTCTTTCATGATGAAACTAAAGTAACTATGAATTTAAGCTATTTAAAAATAAACATCTGCACCGAGTTTCTGCATGAGGTGATTTGACACAGGTGAGATAGAGATTTATGACAAACACTGACAGATTCTTAACTCTACAATTGCCGGTGAGACAGTACAACTAATAAGCACCTCACATCTCAAGCTGTTCCAAGTCTTTGGCCAGCAACTGAGTGAACACAATAAAAGCCTCACTGTAAAGTTCTCTAGGGCTCTCATTGAGCTCTTCACAGAAGAAGATATACAATCCATTTTTCCAGTTGACTGGAACAATGAAGGTTGCTATTGCCTTCCAGAACGTGTCACAGGAATATAATAATGCCCCATTCCAATTATATATTAACCACTAATGCTGAGGATCCATACGAGAAAACCACGCTGCACAGACTTGAAATGAAGCAAGTAGAGACCAGCTGAAATTCCTATTTGGATTTCATGAAGCTTTTCATTCATGTGTTTGAGAACTATAAGTAATTACATCTATTGTGTGCCATGTTTTACATTAATTTCTGTAAGAAATTCATAGATTGCTTCCTTATTAAACTTCAGCACAGCTGAAGTTACACATCACCAGAGATGATGTGTAAATATTTACTTACTTGTGTAGTGACATGGAAGAGGGGGTTGGACTAGATGATCTTTAAAGGTCCCTTCCAACCCAAACAATTGTACAATTATGATTTTCAAACAAAAGTTGCTACTGTTCTGATGTTTCTATCACCTCCACATATCAGGGTGGGATCTTATCAGAGAGATGAGTATTTATAACCAAAAGAGCAATAAGGTCTCCCCTGAGCCTCCTTTTCTCCAGGCTAAACAACCCCAGTTCCCTCAGCCGCTCCTCATAAGACTTATGCTCTAGACCCTTCACCAGCTTCGTTGCCCTTCTCTGGACATGCTCCAGCACCTCAATGTCCTTCTTGTAGTGAGGGGCCCAAAACTGAACACAGTATTCGAGGTGCGTCCTCACCAGGGCCGAGTACAGGGGCACTATCACTTCCCTGCTCCTGCTGGCCACACTATTTCTGATACAGGCCAGAATGCCATTGGCCTTCTTGGCCGCCTGGGCACACTGCCGGCTCATGTTCAGCCGGCTGTCGACCAACACCCCCAGGTCCTTTTCCGCCAGGCAGCTTTCCAGCCACTCTTCCCCAAGCCTGTAGCGCTGCATGGGGTTGTTGTGACCCAAGTGCAGGACCCGGCACTTGGCCTTGTTGAATCTCATACAGTTGGCCTTGGCCCATCGATCCAGCCTGTCCAGATCCCTCTGTGAAGCCTTCCTACCCTCGAGCAGATCAACACTCCCGCCCAACTTGGTGTTGTCTGCAAACTTACTGAGGGTGCACTCGATCCCCTCATCCAGATCATTGATAAAGATATTAAACAGAACTGGCCCCAATACTGAGCCCTGGGCAACACCACTTGTGACCAGACGCCAACCAGTTTTAACTCTGCACGAACTAGATGCATGACCTAAAAGCAATAAATTCTATTACATTTACAGACTTGTGTTCATAGCTGTGACATGGTACAATTAAGGTCCAGCAACAGGGTTACTGTGCAGCAAACAATGTCATACATCTGGTTTAATATTAAATTTAGTCTGAAAGCAATTTTCATTACAGTTGAAAACAAAACAAGGCAGTTAGCCTTACCTTGGGTAGATTTAAACATGCTTTGCTGTTTGCCAGCCGGCTTCCCTGGGGTGGCAGTCAGGACAGGATTGAATAATTTCTCCTCCATTTTTGCCTCCTTTACATATTGACATGATTTCCCCAGCAATACAATGCTGTTAAGGACTTTTAGTGATATTAACCTGAACAAATAAAAGGATTTGTTTACATATTTGCATTAGCATAATAAAATAATTGTACATTATTCATACTGTAATTATTCATATTAAAATAAATGCATATGGTTACTACTGTCTTGGAAGAATTAGCTAACAAATTAATTACCTCCAATAGCAAGATCAAAAGGTAATTTCCTTTTCCTAACAATTTGTTTCAGATTCAATGCTTAATTTTTTTTTTCCAGAAGACATCTAGAAAAAACATCATTTTATCATAGTTTAACAAAAGGACTAGAAGGACAGTTAAGCAGCCATTTAATACATCAAATATTTAAACGCAGAACTAAAAAGGGCACTCAACAGTGCAAGTCCAAATTAAATGCACTACTGTTAAGAGTAGCCTTAAGTGTGCCCAGCCAAGGATCACTAGTGGACTTGGAACCACAAGAAAGCAAATATCTAGCTTTCACAAATTACAGGCTAATCGTAAAAAGTCCTTTTTTCACATCACAAAAGACAGTCCATAAAACTCAGCAAATCAAAGAGGCAGCACTGCGTTACCATCACAGCACAGCTCAGTTGATGGCAGATTCCTTTTCTATTATCACTAGTTTCCAGCACAAACTTCAGCAAATCATTGAAGTCCCTTTTATACCTGTTTTCTCATCTGAAGAACACGAAGGTCTCATCTACCATCAAGTGCTTTTAGATTTACAACTCAAATGAGCGTTGTAAAATTTAAGTTCTATTACTAGTATTACATGACACGCAGACCAATGTCCACTCCAGAAGTAAAAGCAGAGGTGAAGCAGATGAAGGCATACTACAGAACAACAAGGAAATAGTGATCTATTCTCTGTAGGATGAATATAAATATTCTCTACGCAAATCAACCTGTGTAACAGAAGTGAACCAAATGCAGACTCTAAATTCATTCTCCGCTCTCTGAAAATCTGTTTATTATGTACATCACTAACAGACTAAAAAGACGACTTGAAGCGAACATTCACAGATCCACGGAGCAGGTCTAACTGCCTAATTATAAAGTGACCCAAGCACACTTCAGCAGCAGCTTCACTATTTCTCACTGCATTAATGTAATCAGAACTTGTCAAACAGAAAAACAAAGTACGCTGCACTTTTAATGGAATTTTATGCAATGCATTTACTCGTAGAAGAAATTTAGAGACATGGAAGAATGAGCAGAGAAGACCACTTTCAGTACTGAGAAGAAACTGACATTTTATATCCAAGCAACCACAAAGAAGATATCATTTTATATAATTTGAAAGCCGTGATTCTCTACAATTTTATTAGGTTATTGGGACAGATTTTGTTTGAGAGTTGAGAAGCTCTCCTCCACTTTTAGTAAGTTTTAGAGGTGTTTTTCCTACATTTTTTATGTAACATGCTTTTGTTCTGAGAGAGTAGGTGTTTACGGCATGATTTGACTCTGATTTAATGAGATCAGAAGTTGAAAAGGCCATAAATCAACACTTTACTGTATCAGTTCCAGCTTCTCATGGCAAATTATGCAAGAGTTTATAGCGATTCTCCTTTATTCTTTTCTGCCAGTTCACCCCAGGCTCAAATTTCTAACAACAAAGTTTGCCATTGTTCAAAATCCCAGAGAAAGAAAACTCTGGTTTCATATGCTGGGTAAGATTCTTCAATAGTATAACTTACAGTATTGCAGTTGTTAATATCAATACAAAACAGTGTCCTCCACATTACAGTCTCAATCCTTTGCCCAGTTAACTGTTTCAGATTTTATCACATTAGTATAGCATAGATAAGTGAGAAACAATCTGATGAAAAGCTGAAATTTATGTTCAGAACACAAATTACTTGAAAGATGCAAGAGGTGAGTTAGCTCCAAATCTGAGATCATGGCAGAAGTAAAAATCTGTTCTCACTTTTCAATAAGGACAAAATAAACCAAAATATATTTACTCGTGTGACCTATGCCTTCAAAGAGCAGCATTTAATCCTTCATGTTAATCATATTACTTCTTCCCGCCCTCCATCCTCCAAGCTACAGAGACAGGGAAAAATCCAGGACTGGGCTGCAGCAGTGGGATGGTAGATATACGAAAATATACATATATTGGGAAAAAGGAAAAACCACTGAGCAGAATGAACATGTTGAGCTTGGTATACCACAGCTTGAATTTGATGATCGGGGCTAGTGCTTTCAATTATATAGAGCTGGCTTTAGGGAGAACATGGGCACAGCACGTGGTACGCTGGGGAAGAAGTCAAAGTACGGTGCAGAGGAATATGGCTAACATTTTAATATTTGTCCTATATGCAATATCTCAAAGTCCTAGTTATCTGACACTAAAGAGATGTCCACTAATGTCGACTAGACACATCAGACAAAGTTCTACTTTTTTTGCAGATCAAGGTCAGATTAGAAATAAGAGTCTACCTATTCGTAAAAAAATGTGTAGTAGTCCTATTCTTTCTATAAGGTATTGTAAAACAGCAGCCTCCTCTCTTCCAGTATACCTGCTGAATCACTGCGCCAGACTTAGAAGCATTTTACTTCCCAAGTCTTGCTGCCTTCAGTTACAAACACAACTTGGTAGGGCATTGGAAGACATATTCTCACAATACTGTAGGCAGGTTCTCTGTGCCACAGCAATTTGAATCACTTAATTCTTTATGATCAATTTTAGGAGGATTCCAATATCAATCAGTATGGAGAGACAACAAACGCTGACACAGTTCAGTATGCAGCTTTCCTAGAAACTGGTCATCCCCCTACAGCAAGTGCCACAAGACAGGCAAAGTAGATTGGATTTAAAGTACAACTAAACGCATCTCAAAAGTACGTATCTGTTCTGGTTTCAGCAGGGACAGAGTTAATTTCCTTCCTAGTAGCTGGTACAGTGCTGTGTTTTGGATTTAGGATGAGAACAATGTTGATAACACACCGATGTTTTAGTTGTTGCTACATAGTGCTTACACTAGCCAAGGACTTTTCAGCTTCCCATGCTCTACGGACTGCGAAGGCTGTAGGTGCACAAGAAGCTGGGAGGGGGCACAGCCAAACTGGCCAAAGAAACATTCCATACCATGTGACGTCATGCTCA
>NW_008824806.1:4825329-4865331 GCF_000699105.1 Pygoscelis adeliae | reverse complement strand
GGGGGCAGGGAGGAGTGAGCGAGCAGATGTGTGGTACTCAGTTGCCAACTGAGGTTAAACCACAACAGTATCGACTGTTGAGAAGTTAAGGATAACACAAGTATAAACTGACTTGGCAGTGAAGGGATACTTGCAAATTACTGGTTTTGAAAAACAAATTGCCACAAGACATTATATTCCTTAGCTAAGATTACTTACTGACCCCACCCCTCCCAGAAAGTTGAGCCTTGCATTTACTTTTTTTTTCATATAGCAGTTTCCTAACACAAAGAAACCTTGCATTTAACTACCAGAGAAGAATTCGTGATCTGCTCAGAGCACTTAAACTGTTTATTTTTGCTGGCATATTGAATCTTTCGTTCTTTTCACATAAAGTTTAATTCCTTAGAATTCAATTTCCCCTTTTATGCAGAAGTATGGTACTTGTCTGTCATAAACTCTTTCAATCATTTTTCCATTAGTTCTTTTCATTACTGAAGTTACTTATTGAGGGCTATAATCCCCCAGTGCAGTTACAGTACTTAGGGACCAATCTGCACTCTCAGTTTATGAGCGTAAGTGTTTTACATTTATGTTGTACTGAACATAAACTGTGTTTACACTTACACCTAGCAGTATCAAAAGAAGCTTTTTTCACATATCTGATCAAATAATGGTAAATACTTTTCAATTGCGTGCATTTACTTACCCACAGTAGAACAGCACAACACAAACATAAGCTAAGACTCCTTGTACTTTTATTGAGCTTGTTACCACTCTGATGAGCTGTTTTAAGGATAAAAGTTAAACAGTTAAAACATAGCACACAATTATTAATGGAATATTTTAACAGACATTTCTCATTTGGTAAATTCAAGACAAAAGTAGAAACATTTACATTAATAGAAATTTATTTTAATGTTCCCCTTGGTAGTGCTAACTGTTCAAGATTTTGGTCTGAATAAGTATTATACTAACACCTAGTTGCAACTTCGCTAAAACTACAGTCTGATAATGTTTCTTTCACCACCGACTTCTGCATAAAATAACAAGCAAAGAAAACCTCCCCCAAAAGTCAAGGGCTGGAAACTGAGTTAACAATTTTTGAGGAAAAAGTCAAGACATGCTGATGCAGTAAAACAGAATCAGTGTTTCACACTATGCTAACATGTTGAATACAAAATTGCTTTGTTGACTAGGCATATGAATCCCAAATTTCAGTAACAAATGATCCTGAAATCTCAGTTTTACTTCAGTATTTCACAGTCAGGGTTCCAAGTTAGCAAAGCACTTCAGTTTGTTTTAAACCTATTAGTGTCCAGGATATCATACCAGAACACAATTAACTTGAAAAAAGCATTTCAATTGAATTCTCACTGGACGTACTTTACTTAGTTGTAAAAGAAATCATGATTATGATCATAGTTGTTTTGGTTTTTTTTGTTTTTTAAATCCTGGATAAAAACTAGGCAAAGCCTGTCAATAGTATTTTCCCCATCTGTATGGGAGAACATTACATTTAAAAGTTAATTCATACTGATATTCTTCCAGGAAAATTTATGAATTAGCATCTTTGCTGGCAAAGCAAGAATACATTCCCAGTATCATAACTACTGCTTGTCTACATGTGTGTATGGGGAAAGTCAGAGCAGCTATTTACAGAAAACATTCTGCAATAGTTAGTTCAGAACAGACAGCATGTGGACACAATTCCAATAATGAAGTGATTCATTTTATAGCAGCATGTCCATGCAACAGAGTCAACTATTTCAGAATCATGTATTCTACAACAGCTCAGAAGCTCAGTGCCCCATGTAAAAGAAAATTTAGTCATTAAGCATACCATTACAGGGACGACCACAAGGACTCCTATGAAAAACTAAAAAAACCCTAGTACACTACTGCTAACCTTCTCACAACCAGCTGCTTTGACTGTTCCGAATGAATGAAGAGGATAATTGCCAAAAGGAATAAATGTTTAATAAGCACAGATGTAGTTTAATCCCACTGCTACAATTCAAGTGCTTATAAATTCTATAAAATTAATACTCAATTTTCTATGGAAGGCTGATAAACAGTAACACATTTGTGAAGTCATAATTAGTATGTGATACAGGTTATACAGAATGCTAACTCAACCTTGCAGCATCATTTCAGTAACTTAAGGTAATCATTTCATCCTCAAAACATCTAAATGAGCTAGCTATCTCACAGACGTATATTCCCAAAGTGAGATCTTACTGACAGAAAATCAAGAGGAAAGATACTACTTACTAAAACGGCCAGTGGAAGAGGAATGAAACCCATTCTTCTGGAAACCGAATCACTATAATCTGTATATGCCTAGGAAAAAAAGAGGAAGAATAATGAACTATTTATGCAGAGGAATGAGCTTATTTTAGCTTGGCACATCCTCTAGATAAGAATTAATCTCTGCTAACAAACACTGTACTGGTATAAAGTGTACCTATTCACATTTTGAAATTCAAATGCAGTAGCTGTACCCTTGGACAGAAATGTAATACTACCATGACCAGTAAGATTAGCTTCAGTGTTCTAAATCAAGAGCAACTGGAATATAATACAAATCTCTAAATCAAGAGCAATTAGGACACCGAATCCAAATGCGCTATGATATTTCATCTGTACATTATTACTAGCTTAGAGACCTTTTTGTATTAATTTGACTTTGATCCTCAAATACCATACAGAAAAACCCATAACAGGGATAAAAGAACAATTATCCATCACACCAGCAATTTTAAATCATTCTACAAACTTCTATAATTAGCTTCAGGACAATTGTGGTAAAATCATTTTGAAAATATGTTTACATTTGAACTCTCAAAACACAACTACTTTGCATGACAGCTTTCATGCACTATTGAACGTCATGCCAAAGTTAGTGCCTATATGATGCTACCTCATTTTCCACAGAGGATCCTTAGGAAAAGTAATGGAGTTTTCAGAACTAATAAACTGGTTTTTTAATTAACAAATTATTAATAATTAATTATTTGTAACTGAAAGTGTCTAACTTCTTTATGAGGTATAACTACTGCAGTCCTAGCAATAGCTATTAAACATGCCCAAGAAAACTACATAAATTATTATAATAAAGTTCATTTAATAGTTAGAGCACTCATCCAGAGCACTCACTAATAGTTAAGAGACTCATCCAGGACAGGTGTGCTGTAAATAGCCTTCCAAAAAACAGTACTGATGAAAAACACAAGCAGTCTGTGCATCCTGTAAATACCCATGCCACAACAGTAACATGCACGGTACAAACATCCCTATACATCTGTGCACGCTGTCTGTGAAGAAGTAATATAAATTCTTAATGAATACTGTATTTTGATCCAACATAGTTAAAATAAAGCAAGAAGAACAGTAATTTAAAATTATCTCAAGAACATCTTGTTAAGCTTACTTACTTCCCGTATTTCTCAAAAACGTCAAAGTTTTTACAACCATCCCCTGACTATAAGCGTATTTGGAAGAGAATTCTCAACAATATATTAAATAAAGCCCAAACTGACGTGAACAACTGGATAAAAATAAGAATATAAATCACAAGGAAATATTCCTGTTATCTCTTATTAAAAAAAGCAGAGTAGAATTTTAGTGCTGTAGGAGTGTAACAGTTCTGTATGTATTTCTTTAAGTATTTGTTCCAATATCCCCCCCATAGCAATTACATTAGTTAATACAAGAAAATGTGTGTATTTTCAGGCTTACATTTTTCTGTCGACTGCTAACAAGGTCAAATGCAAGACTGGCTCGGTATTCACTGTAGACCTGGAAAAAATCCAGCACGTTGGATGTGTGATTAATTTGTTATCACGCTTTATAGAAGTAATGGAGATTTTAATAAAATATTTCTATAAAAATATTATAAATACTTATGCACAGGCTGAAGGAGTCAAACCCAGTTTTTCTGAGGTCTAATTGCACCCTTCAACAGATGAGCCTATATTTCTGTGATAAAGTAACTTGTGTCTATCTACAAACAACACTATGCTATGTTTTAGGAATTGAATGAGACTTTATAGAGCATTTACTGAATTTGAGAATAGTCAGAAACAAAGAGAAATCACGTTTACTTTTTTCCTACCGTTCAGAATTTGTTTAAGCTACATGAAAGTTAGCACTGGGATCAAATTAAACAAATGAGAGGGCTTACTTATACTAAGCAAGCGATCCCATGAAAAAAAGCAAATTGTATCAGAAGATGAATGAAGCTTTTCTTTCTCTTTAAAACAGTTCTGCATATTAAGACAGAAAAGCATCTGTTTTAAGGATAAGTGGCAGGGCAACTTGCACTGCAGGTGTTCGAAACTTCTGAGAAAGTCTGACCTAGCAACCATAAATCTTTAGAATTTCATACAAAAAATAAAGTTTGTTAAATAAATCTTGCAAAACTGTCACTCACTAGCCCCCATCCTCCAGCTGTTTCAGCACACTGAAGCATGCTACATTTTTTGCTATCATGACCTCATTATTGCTCTTTTCCACACACTCTATATGAAAGTAGGGCATGCATAAATGCCTCTGGCATAAGGGAGCTTATTAAGTACATCTATTAAACTTGTTTCTACACTGCACAATGTAGTTACTTTAGAGATGCTGAAAGAGATAGCACTTCCAAGTTCTGATTTCATTTCCTGAAAAGTGGTTTTAACAGTGAAAAAACACCAACTCTTCACAAATTTATCAAGTGCATTTGAATTCACACAACATGCAAGACAAATGGCCAACGTATCATGCCGCAACACACAAAAAGTAACCTCACCTACTACTTTAAAAGAAGGACTGCATAATATATATGGCCTAAGAATTTTCAGGAGTGGGAAACTAACACAACCTACTTCATATTAGTGCTCCAGGGACAGTGGAAAAATATGTCTCTGATTTCAGATTCCACCTTTAACACACATGCAAGAACAGAGATTCAGCAGCCTGACAATATCTGTTTTTCCCAAAGACTGAATTTTAACCTATAATCCATTCTGTTAGGAAAAGGTACAAGCTCTGTCTAGACTGTAGAACAAGTAACCTTCTGTCAATTTAACTAGTGATCGCTTCACAAAATGATCTGCCAGTTATGTGAATTGTAGTCATTATGTGAACTGTTATACAACACTTTCAATAATTTATGGATCTGGAACCACTAATTTAGAAGCAGAGATGTGTATTCCACATTATAAAGATCCTCAGAAGTATATTGTATCAGGGAGTTACCAAGCTTTCCCAAATTATATCCTATATATGAAAATAACAATTTTTACATTTTCTGCACTGGAATAAGTTTTAATATTTAAAAAATATTAGCAAAATAAACTACAACTTAAAATAGCACTCAGCATTCCAAACAGGATACCTACATCTGCTGTGATGTCATTGAATTTTGTTATAAAAGCATGTTTCACAATATCCACCGCAATTTCTGAAGCAACCACCATGCAAACATCTGGGAATAACACCCAAAGATGATCTGAAAGTTGGGAAGAAACAAGTTAGGCTGTTTAATTTGATGCCAGTATACAAAACAAAAATTACAACACACTTGCTCAACAGTGAAAAATCCTCAAGAGTCTGGAGAGTCTGTGGCTTTACATCATCACTCAGCATGTAGTGTGAAAGTTCTCGTTTATTCCATTGCTGTTCTAGAAACTTATCAGTACTATACAATCACACCACAATTAGGATCAGGTTCTAAAGCCTTTACTTCAAAGCTTTATCTCTAACTAGGAAGACAACCTTTGCATGTACTAGATAGATGTTCAGTATGTATGAGGAATAGACAGAGCACCTGTGGTTTTAGGTGCTTAAGGTAAAATTTAGACAGACTGGTAACATTCAAGCAAAACACACCACACAGATTGGGGCTCAAAATTATTAAAACGAAGTTTTAATAAAATAAAATCCAAATTTTACTCAATATTTATTCAATATGGTATTAAAATTCTAAGTATAATCAATATTAAATTATGAATGGAAAATTTTACATAATCTTCTATCAAATTTCAATCTCACTAGCCTCACAAAATAAAATTCTCTAGGGGATCCTTCATCTTCAATGGACTCCAAGGAAAGGGAAGGGCTGGAAAGAAATCATTCAAGACACTACTTGAAACATAACTATGTATGTTTGTAGCATAAGCGGATACTTCTAGCAGAAAGGATAGAGTCACTCTTACAAGAAAGCCAGAAAGACAAGAATGTAAGGTATTTGAAAAATTAAGATTCCTCAATTAAATGCCCTAGTTACCCTTATCTTTCAGATTGAGGAGAGAAGCAAAAGATACAGTTGTTGATAGCACAGGAATTTGTCATTTTGTATTTAATTTTTCTGTTAGTTTACTCACCTGGATTCCATGAGAACTGTTCCATATTTCTTAGACATACAATTAGTAGCAGCACATAATTGGTGAACCTCTCCTTTATATCTAGTTAAAAAAAAAAAAAGCTGTCAACTCCAAAGAAAGGAAGGATGTTTCTAGGACAGCACTGCATCTAGTATGGACTAGCATAATTAGTTAGCCAACATCCCAAACAATTGATTACTGAACTCATTCAGGAAGGACCTGAAGTCTGAAGAACTTAGGTACTTTGCAGTGGTAACTAACAAGAAGGGCAGTGAGATCCCAGGAACAGAGATATGGAAGTGGCACTTCTATTCACCTGGGTAGAAAATAGAAAATAGTCTTTAGAACACCTATTTCCTTCCAGATTTCCTGACACATCATGCAGGAATCCTTAATCAGGAAGGAAAAAATAATTTTGATCATGTTAATCCCACTGTTTATAAGCGTGGATCAAAAGCTGGTTATAAATCATAGTGTGTAAGAAGTGAAACAAGATCTTTTGGTTTACATCTCAGCAAATCCTAAGTAGCTCTAGTGACAACTACTGCTTCACAAGTGACCAGAGCACAAGAAAGGATCAAAGACTGAACAAGGAATCATCTTAAACGTACTCCTGCCCCCAAATCCCTCATCCTTAAAATGAACAACTGGACTAGAGTAATGGTATTAAAATGGTATTAAAAAAACTAAAGACACATGAGAAAGCAGTTTGAATTCCAGAGATCAAAGGTAAAAATAAAGGCTGTTCAGTATTTTGATCACAGCCAAAGAGACTGATAAATTGGGAACAAAGCAGAAAGAACAGAACTAGGAAAAAAAAAAAGAGTAAGAAATTATAAAGAAAAAAACCCTGAAGTTCCTAAAGCTTCAGAATAAATGTTAAATTTTTGAGACAAGAGACTTAAAAAACAAGGAATAATCTGGCCAAACAGCCAACTGAAGCAAATAACGTAATGCACTGCTCCTAATGTACTTCTTCATATGAGGTACAATTGTGTTTTGTGAAAAATTTAGTTTAGAGCACAGCTCGAAATTAAAATAAGACATTTAAAAGCATAAAGGAAAGCAGCATGCTGGGCTTTCAACAATGATGAAAGAGCTTCTCTTCATAATTTTGGTCTCCTCGTTCACTAATCCTGAACCCTACAAAATTAGCTTACAGATATCTATCTCAAAAAGAGAATATACTATTTAAATTTAGGGAAATATTTCTTCCTGCTACAACAAATATAAGGTTTTATGTCTTCTGTATAGAAGTCTTTTCCAACGGCCACAGTGTTTAGATTACCTGGGTGTACATAAATTTCCTAGTAAAAGTCAGGATGACAATGTGAAAGTAGTTTTGCTGCAGCTGACAAATCAAAGCTGCAGGAGCCGATACGGTTGAAATCACAGATTCTGTAGCTGCAATCTCAAGCAGTTACACAAACCCAAAGATCTTTGTTGACCTCCTGCGCCTAAAAGATAACAGGTGTGGTTTTATTAGATAACCGTGTAACCGATGTGTATCTCATGGTCTGTTCAATTAGTTTTTATGTAGATGATTCACAGTCCTTTTCATCCTGAAGTTTTAATGAATTAGCTGCTATAGCAGAATTTTAAATGGCCATACAAAGGTGAGAAGTATCACTGACTCCACTGACACTAAGTCCAGAACTGGAAATACTGGGAAAAATAGCACAGCCACACATCAGCTTGCTATCCACAAGCCAGTGCTGAGCACAATGCCAAGTGAAAATGACTTCATGACTTCCAGATCTAAACTGGTAGCTTGGTGGCACTTCGTATCCTGGTGTCTTACTATATAGTGCCTTCAATACCATGCAGAGCTCTGCAAGGTATTTCAATACACGATACAGGACATGTCTTAGAAAGTACAACTGAAACAGTTCATTTCTGTTTTCACGCTTCTATTCACAAGATTATTTGCTTTTGAATTCTATTTGTAGCAACTTCTCTTGATCACAGTGTCTACTCTTGAAGTCATTGACACCTCACTTTTCTGCTAGTTCATATTTTTCTTTTGATTAACATGTTAAATGGGAGTTTCACCTACTCACGAGAAGTTCCTCAGATGCCTGAGATTGACCTTATTTCTTCCCCCCAAGAATTAGTATATTTAGCTTCTGTGTACTAATCAGTACCTTTTCACTGAATTTAAACCACAGGTTTGAGACAACAGTAATATTTTGAGCAGAGCCCCAGAAAAGGTGGGGCAAGGGGAAATCCATTCAGTCTGTCTAAGCTTAATCAGCTACTGTTGCCATTGTTGCCCTACAGCAGAGACTGCAGACCTGAGAAAACAGCTGGAAGAAACAGAAAGGTGGGAAATACATGGGGGAACCTATATTTAGTGCTTTATTTTAGCAGTTTAGTTCAGTCCAGGCATGCAGTTTAAGCATATCATGTTCTAGGATGCACAAAGCACTCCAAAGGCTGGCTACTGAAAGCTCAGTCCACAGGACCAGACTAGCCTAGTTCCAGAGATAGGATATAGCATTGGCATAGCATGCCAACCCAAGACCCACCACCATTTCAGCTGCAGGAAACAGAATATTTAAAGGATAAAGTTATTAGAATACATGAACTGAAGCAATACTGATCCATCCTTACTGAAGCTGTGATGCAATAAAGCTGTTCCAAGTTCAAAAGACGTGAAAATCTCTTCTAAAAACCTGTCTACGTTATTTAACTATGAGAAGAAAGACACTGCTATTTATAACCATACTGAGAAGTGGTTCCAGAAGTTACCTGCTTGAAGGGAATAAATTAGCTTGTTTTGTGCACTCTTCAATGTATGTACTCACCTGCTTCCATCCCTACATGGTACAATGAATGGCATCACTTTTTCCACCAAGTGATAAAGTGAAACCTAATATTGCTATTATGGCTCTTCAATAGTAATGTTTAGCAATAAAACATTGATATACATTTCTTCTAGCATACTATTGCAGGTGCTTTTTATGGAGGAAATTACTAGCCATTCCTAACAGCAGTCCCTGATTTATTTCAACATTTGAATCAAGAAAGAGGCCTTGCCTTTCAGTAGGAGAGCTAGGTGCGTACTTGTAACTATTTTCTACAAGTATTGTGATCAATGAGAGAACATTTAAGAAAACTCATCTATATTTTCTGTCAATATTTAGTAAACATCACTTTTAGATATTCTCACTGTAAAGTTAAATACATTTAATTTAAAAAAAATTAAGTATTTAAATCTTGGAACCAAAAATACATACTATTAGTACAGAATAAACAGCTTATCAAGCCGGCTGGGAAGATTTTTTTTTTGGGGGGGGTTTAAGAACTTCTATGAGGTAGATTAAAATTTAGTCCTAATTCTTCTGTTACGTACTATAGTTAAGATTTTATGTAAATAGTCTTTCATCCAAAGCATCACAAAACAATTGCCATTTAAGATTTGCATGTAATATCATTGCAGTTTGCAGATGAATTAGACAAAAATCACATCAATAGCCAGAATTCAAAACCTGAAGCAAGCCTGTTGAAAGTTTAACTCTTTATAAAAAAAATTCCAAATCGTCTGTTTTTAAATAAGTAGCTGCATTTTTTTTTAACCTATTGGACATTTGAGTTCTCTGGTTTAAAAAAACCAGGAGTTGGATAGAAAAAATACATTCTATTTTGTTTGCTTATCTATATAAAAAGCTTTGACCAAAAAAAATTCACATGCACAAAATAACAGAAACAAATGTGTTCAAAGATCAGAAAATATTACAAGCAAAGAAGCTATAGTACAACCTTAAAGTGCAATCTCTCCTATTAGTTTTGAAACCAAGAATTCAACAAATATTTCAGATGGCTGATATCGGCATTAGAAAGAACCTCCATCAAAGGATACCTGTAACAGCTTCTCCTCTCAAGACACACTGAGTAAGAGTTCCCAAATTTCATATTAAGCAGCAACACAGTTAAGAAGTGCCAGATGCATAACATGTTTCCTAAGTACCCTCTACTATTATCTTGCTGGCATGTCAAAAGTTACAGTCATCTCTGGTATTCCCTTCGTAAGCCAGCTACTTCATCGTTACATTCTTTGGGGGGGTGGTGTGTGTGTGTGAGTATTTCAAGATCCATCCCCACAACTGCCAAACAACATGCATTATGAGATCACTGTCAACACAGCGCACTACAAAGTCAACTTTTTGAAAACATAGAAGACTTCAGAGACTTTGAAGCATGGATATTTTGAATACCATAATTTAAATCTGAAATTTGTATTCAATAACAACTTTAGCACACAGCCAATAGGTTGTTTTAGCACCTCAAATAAAAACTAGCCATTTATGGAAAAACAGCGTTCCTGGAAGTGGAATTCCAGTTTTGTCCTACTGAACCAAACAGTAATAGGGGAGATGAGGAATTCAAGTCAGAACGCTCAACTTCACGAAGGTAAAGCTGTTTTAACAACAAAATTAAATAAATGAAAAAATTAAAAAAATCAGCCTCTCACTTCACATTTTCTCCTGATTAGCACAGCTATACTTACCACTGTTTGACATTTGAAAAAGATTGTTCTTCTCAAACTTCTTGAAAACACTTCCTTTTATTTCAACGAACTGCAATTTTTAAAAATAGCTAGTTAGTTTTTATTGATTAAAAACTGATATAAATAAATCAGACAATCAAATAATATGCAAATAGACATATGATACACACAAGATGAAAGATGCTGAAAAAAATTAGGGTAGCTATATAATAAAGCTACATACTTACATTATTGGACATCATGATGGTAAGCAGCGATTTATTGTGGGAGTTGAAGGCCACATTAAGGGTTGTTGCTTGAACCATTATAAGAATAGCATGCAGGACTAGATAGCAGGGTTAAGGAAGCTATCTAGTTTTTTAGAAATAATTTTTCTGCACAACAGTACTGAACAGCACCAAAAGTCACATTTCCTATTTTGTTTCCAAAGTTTAATAAAAAAGTTTGTCTCCCTGTCAGCTAGATTTACAGCAAGACAGTGTACTTAAACCTATGTAATGTACCCACAGTGCTTTGTAGCATGTAATAATTATGTTAATTTTTCTTGTTCTGAAAGAGCCCAACGACATTAATCAGGAGAAACAGCAATACAACCTGGAGGAAAAATCTGAGATAAAATTAGCCTGAAGATTTCAGAGAAAACGGGAAAATACAAGAATTCTAAATTCATCACCACATCTATGGGACTACATATCTCTTTACAGATCATTTTCATCAGTTCACTGTAAGGTTACTTCACACTAAACTCATTTGCACCTGAATATGCATAAGTTTATCCCTTCATTTCAAGAAAATGTTTTCAAGCCAGGTGTTTGTAACATTCCACTAAATAAACCCCCACTGTCTTCAAGACTCTGTGACCCAAAATACTCAAACACAAATCAGAAATCAAAGTTTTCATGAACTATCCAATTACTGTTTTTCATTTTACTACACATTAGGTATTAAAAAAAGCTGTCTACTACTCACTGGTATACCATTAGGAAGGGTTTTTTTAAAGCAGGTTAAAAGGTTTTTTTCATTCATTTTAAAAACCTGGTGTACTGGCAATCTTACTTTGAAAGTAACGGAACACTGATTTAGCAACACTATCAATTTTTCAAATATATTCAACTAAAATAATGCAGAGCAATTACTGTGTAATTTAATTTAGAAAATTTTGCAATTTGTTGAAGAAAAAGGATACAGACATACAGCACTGCCATGAAGAAGTGAGGAATCACACCTATGTGAGCTCTTTTTCTTTCCTTAGGTTCTGTAGCTGTCCAGTAAAGAGCATCCAAAATATCTTGCCCAAATGAAGAAAACAGACGATCAGCCACCTAAACAAGAACAACTTTTTACTGCCTTAAAGCAATATTTTTCTCACAGACACTTGAATATGCTACCGCAAGTACAGCTCAACCTAAAAAAAGTTTCACATATTCATCACTCTCCATCTCTTGTTCATTCCATTTCCACTCTGGATTTCACAGTGATACTGTTCCTTTGCAGCTTACCTTCCTTCAGCCTTGAGGCTTTATGGCCTCAAGTTGCGCCAGGGGAGGTTTAGATTGGATGTGAGGAAAAATTTCTTTACTGAAAGAGTGGTTAAACATTGGAACAGGCTGCCCAGGGAAGTGGTTGAGTCACCATCCCTGGAGGTATTTAAAAGACGGGTAGATGAGGCGCTTAGGGACATGGTTTAGTGGGCGTGGTGGTGTTGGGTTGACGGTTGGACTCGATGATCTTAGAGGTCTCTTCCAACCTTAATGATTCTGTGATTCTACGATTCCCTCTCAAATTTACTATCCCCTTTTCAACAGTATTTACAATATATAACCATGTAGTGTTATCTTAGATGCTTCCTTGGAAGACATCCAAGTACAGTTCAACCTTCAGCCTTTGATAAAGCAGTATCATGTTGCACCAAACTATCCTAAATGTTTTTTCCCATCACTCTGGGTTTAATAAGGGAAAAAAAATAATGAAAAGTGAATTTCAAATGCGTGATAGGGAGCAACATCAGCTTACAGGTACAAAAAGGACTGAAATGAGATTTGGCTGTACTGTTTCCTTACATCTTGGAATAAAGTACATACTCAATACAAATCTCTGCATAAAGCAGAATTCAAAATTAAAAGTACTATAACACAATAGCAAGTGATCAAGAGGGACTAGAAATTCTGCCAAAAAGGGAAAATTGGTTTGAAAAAAAACTACAAACATCTGAAGTATAACCCAAAGAATATATGCACAAGTAGGAAAAAAAAACCACCTAGCATTAATCTGAAAGATAGGAAAAACATGGACAGCAATCTGAGCTTGTAATTCAATACCACAGCAAGAAAGGTCACGTGGAGTTCCACCAGTTCTCAACACTTCATCATCAGCAAGCATGTAAAACTGAAGATCATTACAAGGAAAGACTTTTCTTCTGCCTATACACTACAGTTCAGTGATTTTTAAAACTAAGCTGCACAGGACAACGAAAATAGCACTTCAAAAATTAAATTCAGTATCACAAGGCACATGTCTGGCTAAAAAAAAAAAAGAGGTATCTTTAATTGCTTACTAACTCAACAAAACGGAAATAGTTAAATATGAAAAACTGATTATGTCTACTTAAAGACAACTGATGCTTCCTCTTACTGTCTTTCTGTAAGACAACAATTTGGGACATGTTAAAACAACATGTAGCAATATAGAACTAGGTGCACAATGTACCTGCAAATATTGAGCCATACCTATTAACTAGAAAAGTTCTTGGGACAACATAAGTAAACCTAGATTTGGGATAATTTCCTGACTTTGTTAAAGAGTTCAAAACGTAAAGATTCTGAAGGCAGAGAAGTCATATACTTTAACTTACTCAAGCCAACATTTATTGAAGTTTCCTGAAATACGAAGGCTGAATTAAAACAAATTTTTACTGGATGTCTCAAGTAAACTGTACTATATGCTACTCTTTAAGCATCACCTATGAAATAAAACGAACAAAACCATGAGCTGATGAATTATCATAAATCTGAAGTTCAAAAACCCATCAGTTTGAGAGATATTTACAGTGGTATTGTTTTCGGCTTTTAAATTTTGTAAATTAAGGTGCTTTGCATTATTTGGTTCCTGCTCATTGTGATGACCCATTGAGTAATTACACCTGGTGTAGTAACACCAACTACAGAATGCTTAGAGTTTGGTAAGTTTTTGTTCACAATATTGTGAGGGTTTTAACAGAGAATATGGTGGCTTTGCTTTCCTTTTTATTTAAGCAATCCTTGTTTCTTAGCTGAGAGGACAGAAAATATTAAAACCCACCACACAATATTGTTGCTTGCTTTTCCAAATATGACTTACCTAAACCCTACATGCCGGCTCCAGGCTCCAGCAGAATTCCATGGTGAGTGCTGTCACCAGCGTAACGCACACTGGGGCTTCACAAGGAGCAGGAGCCGGTGGGTCTGAATCTAAAAAAGAAAAGTGTCATTTAAGCCAAACGTGCTGAATGCTCCCCTTAGGCTGTCTATCTGGAGCATTCAGCACATAATTTGCAGATTTTGCATTCCTCATATCTGTCCAGGACAATATTCCCTGGACTTGTCAACAGCCGAAAACATTAGGACATTGTAAACATCTCTGTTGCTCAGCGATTTAACTAAATTAAAAAGATATTCCTATTTAGACAACTTGTGCAAATATAAAGTTTATTACTTAAAAAAAGCATATTTAACAGTTCTTTAAAAAGCATTACTTGCATTAGTAGCAAAGACCTATAACAAAATTCACCGAAGTAGTCTAAGCAAGCCAATATTCACACTATTGAAAGCTGACTATCAACCAAGTCTTTCAGTGGGATCCTGTGACATTTTCTGCCAATACTGCGGCTGCAATCTACCACAGTAAAAAAGCCCCCTAAAAAACATGCTTGGCATGTTGGGTTTCATGAGACACCATGGAAATTAAATACCATTTCCAACTTCAAAGTCTAATGTAATTTTTCTAATAACTATGAGTGGTAACAGACTTCCCCCTTTCCTAAAAAAAAAAAAAACTCAGGCAGTGCTTCTTAGTTGAGACACACTTTTGGTTCTGCCAAACGTAGCAAAGAAACTTGACTCTTCTCCTCTTCATTCAAAATGGAATGGCACATGGCTTCCAACTCCCAGCAAACACTGCAGTCTCTCTTCAAACTACATGGTAAGCACATAGTGCTGTACTTTCTCAGCTTTAGAGAATTAACTTGAAGTAGTCTTGAAATAGAGAAATTACTATTTTGAGCACATGGATTTATTTAGTAGGTGATAATCTCTCACAGATTATGGAACTGTATATGGATGAATATTTCCCAACACAACTAAAATCCACATAGTAACTCGGTGCCAATTTAATATTTGTACATGTCTTTCAGCAAATCTAAAAATCAAAGGAAACAAAACCCTATGAATAAACAACTGAGGTGGCTTGTGTGATATTTATTTCACTTATTTCACTTAGGATAATGAAGTGTATTCCTTATTCAATATTTTAATATTTTATGAGGAAAGAACAAACGTCTTTAGACAAAATATTCAGATTTTGCACAAAGTGTAGCCCTGCTTTAGCAGTCTTCAAACAAAGGTACAACAGATGTTCAAACAAGGATGAATGTTATTCAGAGATCCCAGAATCCTAAAAGAGTAACTCTCGTGTACAAAGCTCTGACTGAGTCCTTTTAAGAGGTTGTATTCCTAATATGTCCTGTATTTGTATGATGGAGATAAGATTGTAGCTATGAAAACATTATTTACTTTGTGAATCATTGATCATAGAAGTGCAATTAAAAATCTCCCGCTTTACATTAATAACAAAACAGAAACAATTTTTTCCCCTGGAATTTCTCTTTATCTTACCTCCCAAAACAGAATTTGCTTTTCTTGTTTCACTATATTCATTCAACTTACTGTTTATGTACTCAGGCTTTTGTCTGCTAGCCAGGACTGAGACAGGTTAAGCAGTAACACGAGTCCTTGCATACAAGGAAAGCTATACTTCCATAACAAAGAATTAAAAACCAAATTCCATGTCTTCTACGATCTTCCTTCTCTGTTCTCTCTCAGGGTCTTATCACTATTTCAAATCAATAGTTTCTACTTTTCTCAATGAGTTCAAAACCTCATTCATTCCACTTCCTGCATTTCAGTTTAAGACATTTCTTCCTCCATTTCCAGTTCTCAATTTTTTTTCAACTAAATTGATTAATGAGCTCCAGAAACTAGGCAATATGAAACAGTATCTACAAAACTTATTTTTCATGAACTTGTCTGCTTCACTGCATCTAGGCTTATTATCATGGGTGTGTGCACATTTGTGAGAATACGAGATGTGCCATATTTTAAGTACAAATACTGTAATACAACAATATTTCAGATAGTCTGAAAAAAGCATGCTTGATATTCTGATGCCAACATTCTTACCTCAAGCATGTTATAGATGATGTAGAGCTTTATGACAGACTGTCCCCTTATCAGATGATACATCATAGAGTAGTCAACATAGTGCATCATGAAGTAGCAGATGACCAATATAACTCCTTTGAGAATGTCACATACCTGAGCAGGTTGTAGCAAACGTCTATCACTGAAACACAAAGGGCAAAAAGTTCCACTAAATGTCATATACCCACAAAATACAAATGTTACTGAGTCAATAGGAATTTACAGAAGCTGTTAATCAAGGGTATATTTTAATGTAGTTTATTACTGCCCCTTCCCCTGCCCTTCACTCCGATGTATAACAAACACCATGACCATGATACACATTTATAGCTCATGCTCCTGATCAGGACCACATTCTCTTATCTGCCACATCCGTTTAATTAAAATACTGTATTTGTTGGGTAAGAGCTCCCACTTGTTAAGAGCCTTCCACATGCATGCCCTTTGGTTTTGTATTTTTCTCTCTTCCAGCCAATTCTACTTATCATTTTGACTTCCTCAGTTACAGAAATTGTATTTGCTATAACCAAAAAGAAATGAAGCAGTCATCTTCAATTTCAGTATAATGAACCAGATGCTGAGGAACAGGTTCTAAACGCAATTTCTGTATCTTCTTTTAGCTCTAAGCTCTGCAGCAGTAAATGCAAACAATTAGGCATCAGAGCTTGAGGTTGATCTTGAACTAATGCAGAAGTTTTCTATCTACCCAGAAAACTAAATGAATCATTACACAATTTCATCCTATAAACTAAAACTACAGGAAGAAAATAGCTTTACCTCAACTGGCACAATAGCAGCTATAAGCATAATGAAATTGCAAGGCAGTATTTACTTGTCTATTTACTTAGTTTAGTATTAATAGGATGCAAAGCATTTAAAAAGCCTTCAAATTAAATCAAAAGGTTGAGAATTAAATATCAAAAATAATTTCTATTACATGTATTTATTTTTAATATACTCTGAAAGGCTTTTGCAGAAGTTAACGTTTCACAAAAGTCGGAACTGATTAGCAGAATGCAAATTATGAATTTTCATTTTCTGTATTCTTAAATCATTAGGTTATCCAGAGATTAGACAATGCTCCCATAAACTGGTAACATGTTTAGAAAAAAAAATTAGAGTAAGTTGATAAAAAATTCATGCTGTTTTTAAAAAAAGATCCAAGAGTTACTTATGACCTCTGGGAGTCAAGATGTTCTACAGACAAGTCAAAAAATCCCAGCTACCTGACTCATTCTATTTAAATACAACATCAGAGCTAGAGTGTTATACTTTGGGTTTCTTTGTTGTCTTCCATTCAGAAGAAAAAAAGCCCTGAAGACACTCCCAGCACCACACAGTGTCATTCTATAATGGGCAAATAGATCATGCTCATTCTAGGAGTATGAGCGAGAAAGCTTCCCGAACTCTCAGATTTGCAGTATTACACTTTGAACAGAGAGCTCGTTTTATTATAATTTTTACTGCATAATCTGTATTAAAATTAATTATATTCTGAATAATAGAATTCAACCTGGTCCAGAACACCAGAACTGCTTAAAGTGGCTTTCTCACCCTACGAGACATTTTCTTGCTCTCAGAAGTCATCCAGTAACAGTAACCACGTGACATTTTATTTCAGACTAAGTCCTTCACAAAAAGCCTCAGTGCTTCCCCCCCCCCCCCCCCCCCCGCCCCGGAATTGATTTTAACTGAAAAAACCAATTAAAAATCTTAAAGAAAACTGAAAGTGTCCATTTTCCAGCACATCCAGTATTTGCCTGCTGCTTAAAGAACCTATGACTATGCCCTTGCATGACATGCACACAAAAATGCACCCTCTCCAAGCCGTAAAATTACATTTTGGAAGTTTATTGCCCTATTATAACTAAATCTGACTTAAATGACTATACTTACTTAAATATATTAGCATATATTGAAACATTTATAGGATTTAAGCAAGCCCATGATTATGATTACCACTCATACGCTGAGTGACACAGCATGTTCCTTTTCCTCCAACCTATTTAAATTTTGGAAGTGTACTCGGAGTCATTTCAGTACAAGTCCCCCAGCCACAAGTCCTCCATACTCCACAATACAGATTGGGATAAAGTGGTAAAGGTATTATTACTCCACAACACTAATGCCAGGTCTTAGCATTTGAAAAAGAGAATAAGAATTTGTTACTCAGAAGATTAGCATCTTCATTCTTCCAGCCAACACCTACCTTATCATTAGAGAAGTATGAGTACCTGGTAGAGAAAAACCTGACCAGCAAAAGAGACAACCACTTCAAAAGTCTGTGTTTTAAAAGTTTGGCAAGGTACCAATTTTTACAATGGGATGGTCTCTCGTTGAAATGCACTAGTAAGCAGAACCTGTTCATGAAGTTTCTGAAGCAGTCCAGAAGGATTCTCACGGAAAAAGGCTTTGATGTCCATGAATCAATACAGACTGAAAATTATCATGTTAAAGGTTTTCTGGCTTACAAATAACTTCAAAGATGCTCAACCACCAGTACAGTCACAAGTCACAGTTATTCTGTACTGTTAACCCACCACTCTTCTGCTTGTGTTGATTTTCATCAGTATGACTACACCCATTTGAGTAAAACCAACTCAGGAGAAGCCCATGTAAAAGCCGACAGCAACCACCACAGGGGAATACCAACTCTAAGAACAGATTACACACAATCAAGAGCACAACTGTTCTTCTAAAGGTGGTTTCAACTCTGGAAACTACTCAGGAGAATAACGCCATATAAAGGTACATGCAAACTGGCACACAGCATCGAATCCACTGGAAAGATGAATATATTTTGAGAATGTGCTGGGTACAGAACAAACTGAGTATCACTACGATTCAGTTCAAAGGCTGCCCAAAACGGTCAGATCAACTACACTTGATTGCTGTGCCTTACAGGAATTAAGCTTTTGTAATAGAGTACATTCAAATAATGTTTTTAGAGAATTTTACCTCTCAAAGTGACTTGGATTTAGTTTCTCAGTAGTCTGTATATCTAGAAAAAAAACTGTCATAAATACTCCATTTTTTTCCTGACGTTTTAACTAAAAATACACTCTATTAATGTTCTATTCGAAGTTGTGCAATACCTTCTTGTGCTTCTCATCCGCATGAGCAGAGGAACCAACAGTAATGCTGTGACAACTTCTTCAAAACATATCTTTAAAAAAAGTCGCAAAAATATCCTCACAGTTTCAATTTACTCAGTTTGATGACAGAAGAGCTGCCAGCATCTCTAACCCCTAGTCAGTACAAGGGATTATTGCAAAGGCTGAGTACAAAAAACTGCTTTCTAGAAAGTGGAAAGAGTAAGAAGATCCTGACATTTAAAATATATTCTAGTGTTCTTTCATTGTACACTAAGACAGACCCCTTCATACTGACTAGGCAAGTAACCTATGGTCTACAACTAACATGTTTCTGATTGAGAGAGATTAACCATGACTGCTGCAATAAAAGTACTTTTGTGGATTTATTGCAGTAGAATCCTCTTCTGCTCTGGCTAATAACATTTACAAAAGGATTTTGAGGTGTGGCTCTGAATATAATACAGGATAGGGATAATTATTTCCTACAAAGACAAGGAAATCAAGTAAATGGATTAAGTCTAATGATTTGTCACCTTTTGGCAAATACACAGAACTAACTGCAAAGCCTGCAGTTATGAAATGATGTAGTCAGTGTTCGGTGAGAACTGGACATTGCAGTTTTAGTATGTGACCAGGCTTACATTGGTTCAATCTGTATTTGTCACCAATCATTCCTGTCCTTCACATCAAACTGTTTAATACATATAAACACACACTGGCTGATGTGATTTTATGCCTGTCAAAGTCTTCGCTCACCCATTACACACATTACATTTTCTGCATTCATTTTTCTCAATATATGTTTCTACTTATTGTCTCCAGTAACTACTCAGTGCCAACACTGGAAAGTACTTTCAGAACAGTCTTGAGCATCAACTAATCAGACCTCATGATTAATACAAATATAGTACAAATGCATAGTACTGTATTCATCCCGCACCATGAGTACTACAGAATCTCAAAAGAACAAAGAAAAAAGCTGGTATCAGCCAAGCTATGACAACTATACAAAGGTCAAGAAACAAACAAGAAATACATAGCATAGTGCTGATATTACTTTCAACATCTCATTTGAAAGTAGGGAGCCAAGAGGTAAGAACTACGCAATACTGAGCTACTGTACAACTCTAGAAACCATTGAACAGAGATATGAGAAGTTGAAACAGCTTAGCTCGTTTCAAAAGACACTATTTTTTTTTACAGTTGTGCATGAAGTGTGACAGAACACAGAGGGAAAGATTTCACACAAAAATTAGTCATGGGTGTTTTTTCTCATGAGTGAGAAAAGGAGAACAACAAATATAAGATAGTTGTTATGCTCTTTTTTTATATTTAATCATTCTGGTTACAAAACAGCAAGCAGTAGAATCTTTCTATAGAAATCAGTTGGTCTTTTCCTTCAAAGCTATCCCAGGCATAAAGAGATGCTGCAGAAGTGAATTAAATATTAACACTTCCCTGGCTTTAGCAAACTCTGCTCTTAAAAGACAGTATCATGAGTACCAAGACGCAGTTCCTCTAATATCCTACTGGATTCCAGAAATAACATTATGTGAATTGTTCCACAATTTGGCTGATTGCACAGCTGAATATAATTTAAATTACAAATTTCACATCTCATAAACCAGTAGATATGCAGATTCAGGGCATTTGGACTGTCCTTCAAATGCACCTTATTAAGATACATGACTTCTGTCTTTTCACCTAATTATTTTCTGCCATTATTCCATTATTACTTCTAACATTTTTGCTAGAAGTCATGCTCTCCAAGACGCTCTCTGCAGAATTTTACAAGTGATTTCATTATGCTAAGCCTCAAGTTCTCACGTTTAGCTGTACAGACTAGACTACCAAGGAATCAAATTTTTAAATTAAACTTCTTCAAACATCAAAGTACCTTAATAGTAAAGAGTAAGGCTTATCCATTCTTTCTATTATCCGCTACAGAAAATCTTGCATTGCTTTACTATTACTACCGCTGAATACACCGAGTTGTTTAAACATAGGATGATCCTTCAATCTGCATGAATTCAGAGTGAAAATCCAAGCATTCCTCTACAGATAAACTCTCTCACCCCCCCGCCCCGGAATTGATTTTAACTGAAAAAACCAATTAAAAATCTTAAAGAAAACTGAAAGTGTCCATTTTCCAGCACATCCAGTATTTGCCTGCTGCTTAAAGAACCTATGACTATGCCCTTGCATGACATGCACACAAAAATGCACCCTCTCAAAGCCGTAAAATTACATTTTGGAAGTTTATTGCCCTATTATAACTAAATCTGACTTAAATGACTATACTTACTTAAATATATTAGCATATATTGAAACATTTATAGGATTTAAGCAAGCCCATGATTATGATTACCACTCATACGCTGAGTGACACAGCATGTTCCTTTTCCTCCAACCTATTTAAATTTTGGAAGTGTACTCGGAGTCATTTCAGTACAAGTCCCCCAGCCACAAGTCCCCCATACTCCACAATACAGATTGGGATAAAGTGGTAAAGGTATTATTACTCCACAACACTAATGCCAGGTCTTAGCATTTGAAAAAGAGAATAAGAATTTGTTACTCAGAAGATTAGCATCTTCATTCTTCCAGCCAACACCTACCTTATCATTAGAGAAGTATGAGTACCTGGTAGAGAAAAACCTGACCAGCAAAAGAGACAACCACTTCAAAAGTCTGTGTTTTAAAAGTTTGGCAAGGTACCAATTTTTACAATGGGATGGTCTCTTGTTGAAATGCACTAGTAAGCAGAACCTGTTCATGAAGTTTCTGAAGCAGTCCAGAAGGATTCTCACAGAAAAAGGCTTTGATGTCCATGAATCAATACAGACTGAAAATTATCATGTTAAAGGTTTTCTGGCTTACAAATAACTTCAAAGATGCTCAACCACCAGTACAGTCACAAGTCACAGTTATTCTGTACTGTTAACCCACCACTCTTCTGCTTGTGTTGATTTTCATCAGTATGACTACACCCATTTGAGTAAAACCAACTCAGGAGAAGCCCATGTAAAAGCCGACAGCAACCACCACAGGGGAATACCAACTCTAAGAACAGATTACACACAATCAAGAGCACAACTGTTCTTCTAAAGGTGGTTTCAACTCTGGAAACTACTCAGGAGAATAACGCCATATGAAGGTACATGCAAACTTGCACACAGCATCGAATCCACTGGAAAGATGAATATATTTTGAGAATGTGCTGGGTACAGAACAAACTGAGTATCACTACGATTCAGTTCAAAGGCTGCCCAAAACGGTCAGATCAACTACACTTGATTGCTGTGCCTTACAGGAATTAAGCTTTTGTAATAGAGTACATTCAAATAATGTTTTTAGAGAATTTTACCTCTCAAAGTGACTTGGATTTAGTTTCTCAGTAGTCTGTATATCTAGAAAAAAAACTGTCATAAATACTCCATTTTTTTCCTGACGTTTTAACTAAAAATACACTCTATTAATGTTCTATTCGAAGTTGTGCAATACCTTCTTGTGCTTCTCATCCGCATGAGCAGAGGAACCAACAGTAATGCTGTGACAACTTCTTCAAAACATATCTTTAAAAAAAGTCGCAAAAATATCCTCACAGTTTCAATTTACTCAGTTTGATGACAGAAGAGCTGCCAGCATCTCTAACCCCTAGTCAGTACAAGGGATTATTGCAAAGGCTGAGTACAAAAAACTGCTTTCTAGAAAGTGGAAAGAGTAAGAAGATCCTGACATTTAAAATATATTCTAGTGTTCTTTCATTGTACACTAAGACAGACCCCTTCATACTGACTAGGCAAGTAACCTATGGTCTACAACTAACATGTTTCTGATTGAGAGAGATTAACCATGACTGCTGCAATAAAAGTACTTTTGTGGATTTATTGCAGTAGAATCCTCTTCTGTTCTGGCTAATAACATTTACAAAAGGATTTTGAGGTGTGGCTCTGAATATAATACAGGATAGGGATAATTATTTCCTACAAAGACAAGGAAATCAAGTAAATGGATTAAGTCTAATGATTTGTCACCTTTTGGCAAATACACAGAACTAACTGCAAAGCCTGCAGTTATGAAATGATGTAGTCAGTGTTCGGTGAGAACTAGACATTGCAGTTTTGGTATGTGACCAGGCTTACATTGGTTCAATCTGTATTTGTCACCAATCATTCCTGTCCTTCGCATCAAACTGTTTAATACATATAAACACACACTGGCTGATGTGATTTTATGCCTGTCAAAGTCTTCGCTCACCCATTACACACATTACATTTTCTGCATTCATTTTTCTCAATATATGTTTCTACTTATTGTCTCCAGTAACTACTCAGTGCCAACACTGGAAAGTACTTTCAGAACAGTCTTGAGCATCAACTAATCAGACCTCATGATTAATATAACATACAAATGCATAGTACTGTATTCATCCCGCACCATGAGTACTACAGAATCTCAAAAGAACAAAGAAAAAAGCTGGTATCAGCCAAGCTATGACAACTATACAAAGGTCAAGAAACAAACAAGAAATACATAGCATAGTGCTGATATTACTTTCAACATCTCATTTGAAAGTAGGGAGCCAAGAGGTAAGAACTACGCAATACTGAGCTACTGTACAACTCTAGAAACCATTGAACAGAGATATGAGAAGTTGAAACAGCTTAGCTCGTTTCAAAAGACACTATTTTTTTTTACAGTTGTGCATGAAGTGTGACAGAACACAGAGGGAAAGATTTCACACAAAAATTAGTCATGGGTGTTTTTTCTCATGAGTGAGAAAAGGAGAACAACAAATATAAGATAGTTGTTATGCTCTTTTTTTATATTTAATCATTCTGGTTACAAAACAGCAAGCAGTAGAATCTTTCTATAGAAATCAGTTGGTCTTTTCCTTCAAAGCTATCCCAGGCATAAAGAGATGCTGCAGAAGTGAATTAAATATTAACACTTCCCTGGCTTTAGCAAACTCTGCTCTTAAAAGACAGTATCATGAGTACCAAGACGCAGTTCCTCTAATATCCTACTGGATTCCAGAAATAACGTTATGTGAATTGTTCCACAATTTGGCTGATTGCACAGCTGAATATAATTTAAATTACAAATTTCACATCTCATAAACCAGTAGATATGCAGATTCAGGGCATTTGGACTGTCCTTCAAATGCACCTTATTAAGATACATGACTTCTGTCTTTTCACCTAATTATTTTCTGCCATTATTCCATTATTACTTCTAACATTTTTGCTAGAAGTCATGCTCTCCAAGACGCTCTCTGCAGAATTTTACAAGTGATTTCATTATGCTAAGCCTCAAGTTCTCACGTTTAGCTGTACAGACTAGACTACCAAGGAATCAAATTTTTAAATTAAACTTCTTCAAACATCAAAGTACCTTAATAGTAAAGAGTAAGGCTTATCCATTCTTTCTATTATCCGCTACAGAAAATCTTGCATTGCTTTACTATTACTACCGCTGAATACACCGAGTTGTTTAAACATAGGATGATCCTTCAATCTGCATGAATTCAGAGTGAAAATCCAAGCATTCCTCTACAGATAAACTCTCTCACACTGTAACACTAACTAGCAAATTAAGACAACACAGAAAAAACACATGCAGGGACTTAAATATTCTACAGTACGTACTTAACATGATGTTCAAACTCCTCAGTCTTTGGGTACATTTACCGTTACATCTACTAATTGACAGAAAATCTCCACTGAAACAAACCCTTATATCTCCAAATAATATAATTATACAAATGCATGCTTAAGGGGATATACAAGCTTATTATTCATTTTAATATAAGAAAGTGATGCGCAAGTCTTACTACTATACCTCCCTATTCCACCACAGCATGCTTCTGTTTCAGCCCAATTAATTAACAAAAGGAGAAGCATGCCAAGCTCAATGCTTATCACAGTGTTTGAGGCAGCTGAAAGTGAAACTACAGCAAAATTTATACAGTACACTGACTGACATCAACCAAGAACTAGGAATTCAGAAAACCGTTCTGTTAAAGAAAAAGATACTTTTTTCAACACAATTCACAAGCTCAAGGTTTAATACTCATTCTTCAAACTTTCCAGTTTATGGTTTGTCCACCTTGAGACACATTTAGAAAGTGTGAATCCAAGTCCTTCCTCTGGTTAGAAAACCACTGGATCTGTGTATGTCCTCCCCCTTTAGAAAGCTAGCAACAAACAACTTCCTTACAAGCAGTTAGGAATATTTACTTTGCTATTCTATAAAATTAAAATACTATAAAATTAGAATACTACCAAATATTCTGGCTACCCACAAATTTGTTCTATACATTTTAGGAACAACACCACCTAAATTTTTTTCATGATTACTTGTGACATTTGTAAGAAAATCCACTCTTAAGTGTTACAAAATTAAGATTCAAACTTATTTCAAGATATACACAAAACAGCTACCCAGTGAAGAAAAATTTGGTGTGAAAAACAGTGTTTGTTATAAGCAATCTCTTTAGACAAGTGGAAGTTCAAGGAACAGTTACCTAACTGTCATTTTCAAGGTATGTCTACTTGATACCATACTCAAAAGGCCATGATCCACATTTCATATAGTAATAAGAGTTCTGTATCCATCTACTGGTTGAAAAACATTAGGTTCAATCATTCTTAAGGGCTATGAGCATACAAATGGTCATACTACTGATATATAATGTTTGTGACTGTTTCAACTGAACAGCACGTTGGATTTCACAGTATTTTTCCTTTAAGTTATTAAAGAAGCAAAACAGCTTAAGGCTTTCAGTGTATTGGCATCTATCCCACCAATCCCTTTTTTGTTCCAACAGCTGTACAATTAAAGTTACTTAGCATTAAGTAGAGCATTATTAGAAATAAATCAGTTTACTAATATTTGACTTTAATATGTTACAAATCACAAGTAGCTAATGCACGAGTTTGCTTAAGTGACTGACTTCCAAAAAAAACAAGATCAGGTGTTAAGTGTTTTCATAAGCCTTTCTCATTGAATTTAAAGTGGTTAAACCATTTGGAACATAAAATGCACCATGACAAACAAGAATTTGTTCTTACTGTATAAAAAACTCAAAATCTCACCACAGTTGTCTATGGTATGCTTTTCAGCAACTGTCATTGCAAAATGAACAATGTTTTCATTATATTGTATACAAAGTAATCTGTAGACAAGTATACTTGTCTGAGTACTTAATTACTTTAGCATCTGATGCATAAGCACTCTGCATACATTATTTTAAACTTAAGTCCACACAGTCTGCCATATGCTATCATATGACTTCTTTACTTTTGTCTTTCAGGCTTTCTGGTGTTCAAATCTTCACTAGTCTGATTAGATACGGTTTTCCAGTCACCTTGTAGAGTTGTTTGGGTTTTGGTTGTTGGTTTTGTGGGGTTTTTTTTTGTTTGTTTGTTTTTTAACCAACAGGAATTAAATACATTTTTCTTGTTTAATTTTACAGTTTAAAGATGTCGAACAGGATGACTGCATTTTTAGTTGGTTCTTTTAGTATAGTCTCATCCAAATAATTCGGATTACTCTAAACAATTACTTCTTCATAGTTAAGACAGACAAAATTTCCAATACTGATGTCACAGATATAGTAATTTAAAGATATGAATACACTATCATTACAATAATGCCTTAGACAGATATTTTAACCTTAATAAAATAATGAACTTAACCATCTGCATACATATACATTTATAAACTCTTCAAATAACAGTATTATTTCTATAAGTGTTATTGTACTTTACACTATCAAAAAAACCCTTTTCATTTATACAGGTTTACTGTTTGGCTAATAACGCACTGAAGAAGTGTTTTAGCACTGAAGTTACAAGTTTGAGCAAGTATTTTACAGCAAACCTTTTCTAACTGTACTAGTTATTCAATATTAACACTTTGAAACAGTTAGACAACCACTGAGGTTTATATTAATTCATAATATATTTCAGTTATTGAAATGGTGGTCTAGTTAAAGTTTTGTTTAGGTCTATTTTCTTTCTCCATTACTTGTATGAAAACTGAACTGTTGGATTTTGTTTTTCATGTAGATATTTTGTCTTGATCAAAGTCTTAATCTTTCAATATATCCCTCATTAATGAACTGTAGTATTGTAAATTCGTAATCTTATATGAAGCATTAACAAGAATGATCAAATTCACACATAAGGGAATATTCTCCTGTTAGCATACTAAGCCAAGATGTTAAGGAAAACAAAACCCAAGCAAGTTTGTCTGAAGGGCATACTTGCCCATATAGCTACGTGTTAAGAATTTTCAAAATATGCAAAGTGATCTATTGGAAGTATTTTCATACAAATATCCTCAAGTTTGGAATTAAGTTTGGCTTCAGGAAGAAAAGCTATTTTGATCAAATCTAATATTCAGTTTGAGACTTTAAAAAGAGATACAGCTTACAGTATGCAGGACTTAACTGTTGTAAAATTGTGAGATATACAGACTAAGTGCTGATAAAAATACGACCCAAATGAAGAATTCTAAGATACGGAGAGCTGAGTTTGCCAAGATTAGATGGCATTTCATTTCTCAAACAATAAAAAGCCTCTACATGCACACAACACAGCACGAGACCATGCTAAGAATGAAACGAAACCAACCTTGCTGTTAGGCCCCGATGAGAGCTGTCTCAAAATAAATAAAAAAAAAAAAATGAGGTTTCAAGTGACAACTAGAATTACCTTTCATTAAGCTTTTACTTTTTTAATAACAGAATCAACTATAACTGAAGTCAGTAAATGAACATATGCTGAAGTGCTGTATTTTATTATGCAGAGAATCAACTTCAAGTCTAATACTAAGACACCTGGCAATGAACTTTCAGAACTCCAAAATTTATGTTAAACATTACAAAAAGCTGCTTTAAGTACACACAAAAATATAGCTATGAACCTGACTGAAGCGTTACTTAGAATAAACGCAAAAAAGCTTAAGGCACTATAAACTAAGTACAGCAGGGGCTATAGTTTTTCCAAGATACCCTATTTTAAATTGGGCCGAAATGGTCCACAGGCACTCTATATAAAAAAATGTTTTAAATCTATTAAGATCACAACCTCTTTCCACAATGATGCCAAGTTACATATGAAAATATACCTACCATAAACAGCACTGAATCAATTTCATGTGTTGGTGATCAAAACTAAGTGTTGTTCTCTCCTCTGAACTATGTTGGTTAATTTAGCTATGCTATTAATTTGTAATCAGTCTTTTTACTGATTACATGTAGATGTGTGAATTTGGCTGACAGCATAGAAGGAAAAAGAAAAACCAGGATTTACTCACCAAGGAGGAATCCCTGTGACACCACATTCCATCCTATAAAGGAAGTGAAAGTGCTCTTCCCTTCGGTCTGATTTACAAGAAAGAAAGAAAGAGAAGGTTGTAATGTTGCTACACTATGCACTGTTATGGAAAGGAGAAAGGAGTACTTGATCTGAGAGTTTACTACCAAAAATACTGAATGTACCTCCTTTTTGGTTGGTAGAAAGCCACACATTTGGTGGACAGGTGCACTACTTTCTCAGTGAACTTAACCAGACAATAGGAAGTTTATGTATTTAACAGCTATAGCCCTTAGGAAACAAAAATTAGGCTTCGGAATAAGTGTGCAACAGAGGTTCAAATTTATTCAATAACCTGATAATATGAACAATGAAATAATGTCGATAACAAGAATGCCAGTATATTGGTTTGGTTTTGTGTTTTTTTTTTTTTTCCTGAGATGCTTTCTTTCTACAGTGTCTTTTGTGAAGTAATGCTATTCTATTTATTTCCTACTGAGAAGTGTAGATATATGATTTCATAGGAGGGCAATGGGAATTTGAAGAGGTTCATATAATATAACTGAAGTTAATGATATTATTGCTGACAGGACCTAAATTCACTTATTTCACTTACTTGAGGGAGAAGACAGCAGAGTAAGAGTAAAACACAGAACACGTTTATAATCTGTATCTGTTTCCACATGGAAGAAACATAAAGATCTTGTCAATCAATCTTCACATAGAGAATTCATAATCTACTTCTGTATTTTCCTGAGAAAGCTAGAATTTGGAGGGGGGGGGGAAAGTCTCACTTTCCATAGTAAGTCCTTACTTGCTTTGTGGACAAGATGTAAAATGCCTTTAAGCATAATTAAATTGGGAGTCCCATCAGAGTTTCACTAACATACAATTTTAGCTTTCATATCATGGTGTTTTTCAAATAACACAGAAGAGCTTTTCCACATTCCCACAAGAGCTTTTATTGGTGTGCAACATATTTTCAAGAAAAACAAAAAGTTAGTTCTATAAGAGTGTTTCAAAACAAGCAGAGATATTAATCTGCCCAGAATCTCTGGTCTGAGGCATTATTAAAAAAAGTGTCTGAATTGTAAAAGAAAACCGTACCTTTCAACCACAGGTAGTTACTTTTAGGAACCTATCATCAAGGACTGTAATTCTGAAGAGAACTCCATCAGGTACACTTCTCTCTCTACCTTAGATTTGTTGTTCCAGCAAAGGATGTGTTTTTATGTTGTCAAAGAATATTATAATAAAATGAGAGTAGTTTAAAAGATGCGAAGAGAATAATTTAGGAAACTTTCTTCCATGACTTGGAAGAAAATAGAACAGAGGTGATTTTTTTTTTGGTAATTTCAGAAGATGTAATTAAATTTTGTGAAGTGTTCGTTAAAAAAAAAAAATTAAGAGCACTGTACTATTTACAGGACATAGCAGTAATTAAGTTGCACCTGCCAAAACCACCACAATCTGATGATTCAGCCTCTGCCAATTTGACCACAGCAATTTAACCAGCAGTTTAGTTTACTTAATGACAGAATCTTGAATTCTTCTGACTGAAGTTTTCAAAGTTTTAAAGTCTCTCTAAAATAGCTATGTTAACACCAATATAGCTCTGACAAATACACAGAACTAAATTTACTCAAAAGGAAAGATCAAGTGATGAGGAATGATGACGTAGCAGTCAAACTGAAGCACTTACACTGTCTAGGCAGAAAAAGGAAACAAATTTCTTTACGATACGTTACTCTTTGTCCCCTTTCAGAGCTCTGTAAAACAGAATATTAAAATCTGTGGAAGAGGCTATAAAGCGCTCCCCCTACATTTTAAGAGCTGCACACAATACCATAGACAGGAATTACCCCATCTTACATAGGATGTGGTTCTATTGTTTTAAAGAAATAATGAGTAATAGAATCTTTTTCTACACTGAAAAGAGCAGAAAGAGTTATGAGGAAATAAATAACTAAAGAGTAAACTGGGAGGGAGACAGAACACTCACTGCTCAATCACTTCACTGAGATGTTGAGAAAAAAGTCAAGATGAAGGGAGGAGCACTTTTATTTACTACACAGAATGGAATATGATGTGGCAGGTTCAAATAACAACTAGTCATGTCTCTCAACACTTACTTGACATTTGTGAGGAAGAGCAAGCTAAAAGATAAACAGCCACCTGCTTTGTAAGTACCTTTTGTAATGACAGACATGTTTTACCTATTGAACTCTATTTTGTTACAAACACATAAAAATGTATTTCCTGAGCCAGAAGAAAATCCCAAATCTTTTTTGCCATAACAAATCAAATCAGCATAACTAGCAAAACGACAAGAAATCCCCAGAAGCAAAATGCAGGCTCTGAATATTTGGAAATAAGAATCATTACATCTGAAAAAGTTCCATTACATACTATAAACATGAATTGCAAACCGTTCAATAAAAAGCCACCAACTTCAAAACATTAATAAATTAGGCAAAGCCTCAAGTACCAAACAAGTAAAGAGATTTGAGGGAAATGAATTCCATATACATTTGAGGAAACTGTGACAAAAGAAATTGCTTCAGGAGTTGTTACAAAAAGAAAGCCTTCTTCACTCAAGATGATCTCAGTCTCACTCCATCTCACCTGATAACACTTTAAAGTTAACAGTCAAGTTGAATAGATTAAACTGGATTCTATCCTGCCTTGCACACTAAAAGTACTGTCAAGCAAGCAGACTAAGTTTTAACATTGTATGTGTGTGTACATATATACACACACACGTGTGCGTATATATTGTATTTTCAATGTTGCTTTCTTCAGTATATTGAACAAGACCCAAAATCAGCAACTGGTCTTTCAAATTTTTAATCATAATTTCAGAAGAGCAGAAAACTTGTTTGTCAAAAGCAAAGCTGAGTTTATAAACAAGGAAGAAAACTTTTTAAACAGAAAAAAGTAGTAAGATCCAAATGATACGTTAAAATCTATTACATTTACCTGAATTTTAATATTTTAGCAATAGCATCCATACAGATATTTACAAATTTTGACTTGTCATCAGGTTAAAACTAAATGTCATTTTTTTACACAGATAGAAAAACTCTTTTAATATAATGAAAGTCTGAGATTCAGCTCAAAATTAACAGCACAATAAAATATTAGGGACTGCCACCTAGTGCCTATGTTAAGCATCACCCAAGTACAAACGTTTCAGCTTAAGACTATACTCTAAAATATTATTTCTTATGCAACTAGACTAGCATTTGCTCTAATCAGAACATACACTCTAAACTATGTATCTAAAAGCACTTCACATATAAAAGACTATTAATAATGCAAATGCAAGCAACTCATTTAAAAAAAAAAATCAGCTACCATAAATTAACTTAAAGTTTGGGGAAACCCAGAATGAAAACACTGAGGTCCTTATTTATTAAAGGAAAAATTACAACATCAATACAAATACTCCTTTTCTTTTAGACTACACTTAAGGCTTACATAATCACCTTTACCATGAAGTAGCAACTTTTATCAAGGAAATTAATTCTATCCAATTTTTGATGCCTACACCAGAAAGACAACCAAAAATCCTATGTATTAGCAACTTCTTCTTAGTATTGATCTGAACAAAAAAGCAAGGGGTTAAGATCTAAAATTTCTTAATATTATTCTGATTAGTTAGTCTCATCCAATTACTCTCTTAAGATTCTTTGAAGGAAAGAAAATAACACATTTTATACAGGGATCCTTTGGGCAAAGTTTACCGTGGAAATAAGGAAAACTTTCGTTGTAAAAAAAAAAAAAATCAAAATCAAAAAGTCTGTCAAAAGACATGAGCCAAGTCATTAACTCAAGTCTAAGAAATCTTAAAACACTGTTCAAACAGATGTTAGTTAAAAGAACAAAACTACAGGGTAAGGTTACTTCTCTGTCCTTTACTAACCTGAATATGCCTAAGTGGTGCTGTTATCAAACTGTCGTGTCTGAATGAAACAATGACAACAGTTAGTGACTGGTGGCAAAGCTTAAAGGTCCCACACACACCTTTGCTTTGCCTAGTTTAGACCAAAACTTCTATTTTACCGTGGAAGAAGTCATTAGTACATCAAACGGCACTGAAAGGCCATGAAAATTAAGCACACACATAAATAAACATTATTTAAGGGTATCAACACCTTTCTCTGGAATCAACTTACCGTAAGCCATAGCAAGGCAAAGTGATGAACCGGAACATTGCCAGAAAAACTCTCAAAGGAAGCAGGGTGAATACATACAGAAAAGCATCCAGGCACAAAAAGATTCCAAAAAACATCAACTAAATTAAAAAAAATAAAACAGAAGTATGTTAGTAGTTTGTGAAGAATTATTTTATGAAAAATACATTTACATAAGACTAATTAGCCAAATAATCACAATACTTTCACTTGTTCAATCAGCTGAACAGTAAGAAAAGCAACATTATGCACTTGGAAGACTATTCAGCAAAAATTGTGCACCACAAGGTCCAAGCAGCAAGGCTTTTGCAGACTTCCATGGCTCACTGAACTCAGTCTTTATTGAGCAGATGAATTGCACTTGTATATAACTGTAGCTCATTTTCCAATAGTGATTTTCCTCTAAGGTTACAAAAGTTAGTGTTTTTAACCTTAGGGAAAAAAAAATTAGAACTCTGTGTACATGTGCACAGCCATTTTCTGCCTACATTCTTTTTAATATGCTTTTTTTTTTCCCCCAAACATTTTTTTTTACCTTGTTAGTTTTCTATTGCACAGCTAATTACAGCTTTGGTAGTTCTCCTTCAGAGAATATCCACCTTTTTCATACAAAGAAGAATATAAAATACGAAGAGGTGAACTTCCAGTTGCCCTCAGTTTAAACGCTTTATCGTTAATTTACAGAAACAGTTAAAGCCATTTCGTTATAGCCACAAGCCAAGTTATTGGCTGATAATAAAACCAGACCTAAACTCTGCAATTCGAAAGCTCTTATATACCAGATTCTCCCCACATGGCATTCCTTCTTTATCTGCTCTTTGATCTACCTGAATGGGACTCTAGGAATATGCTTTTATGCCTCTGTCAGACCAGAAGCTAGTGTTTTTTCCTGCAAGGAAAATCATGTAAAAAGGCAAGCTTAACTGGCTACACAATTAAAACTAGCAACATGTAAGCAGGCCTAGATATCCATGACAGATATGCATTTACATGTGAAAGTTGTATGTATTGCTGATGGGAAAGGAAGAGACTAACTTGGGGGGGGGGGGGGAAGGGGAGTAAACTGAAGCACAAGTAAACTGCTTTTATGTCCCACAATCTCTTTGCCTTTCAAAACACCTTCTTTGTCAGCTTGCACAACAGCCAGTTCAATGTCCAATGAGCTAATGTCATTGATGCGTACCTTACTCCTCACGCACCCTTGTAACTTTGAAAGCAATCCTAGAGAGTACACTCGAGTACATCTATCTGCAAGCCACGTAAGATGACTGACTCAGGCATAAGAGCACTGCTGTCATCTCTGAGCTGTTGCTTTCCCTTATAACACTATTTCTATCAATTCTGCAGTCTTTACCTCAATACCATCACGACATCAAGGTCTCCTCCCTGATAGTCACTCATTCACCTCTAGTACCATTTTCTAAAATTTCAGCAGAGAGTTATCATTCAAAATTATCAGGAACAGTGGTTACAAATAAGGGACAAATTTATGCATTGCATTTTAATATGCCATCAAGTTACCTATTTCTTTGCTAACTTTTAAACCAGGTGCTGAATAACCAAGCACTGAGGATGACTGGAGCTGAACGTGCACCTTTTTTTCTTTAACTCCTTAACCCAAGCAAAATAGAAAGATAGCCTGTCATTTTGCCCCTGTATTCTTTGAGAGCATCTTTATATAATCTAGAAAACAATTCTGCATTTTCTTTTTGATTCAGACAGACTTTTTCCCTGCCTGAGTGTAATCACGGTTTTCCCCATTCTATAAGCTCACATTAATATTTGCAATTATTGTTTAATGTCCTCATTTTCCTAATTTTTTACAACATTGCACTTGCACACTTACATGCACCTGTTGAAATATAATCAGCACTAAACCTTCCACTCACTTCTGTAAAGCTTATTTTTGCTGCTACATTCCAGATACCGAGGAACTAACAGAAAAGCCTTCAAAGCTTTTCCATCGTAACCATATTTTAGCAAGAGCACAAAGTTTAATTTTGAGATCAACTGACAAGTGTTCTGTTAAGATGGCAGGAATAGAGACCACCTTTTCATTTAGTATAAATAATCTATTACAATGATGAGCTTCCACTGAAACGGCACAAAAAGCTCGAGTGGAAGTAGCGTTTATATTGCAAGTTACCTAGCTTCTCTAAATAGGAGTATTCAGAACAACAGCAAAAAAAAAATACTACCCTTTTAACATGACACCCCACTCTAAAATTACGTACATGTAGTAAGTGCACATTAAAGAATATCTCCTGAGATTAGGCTTTGATAAATTTATTCCAGTTTATTCTCACTCAACCCAATTATGATTTTCATTCGTAGTCTGTAACTATACCATTAAGTAGTAAACAATACAAGCTGTTAAGAAAATTCTTCTCTTCCTTTCCTAGTGTCTCACATGCTTTATTTCAATTAAGCAGACTTTTGAATCACACAGTCAAGTGATTCCTGCAATAGGTGATGATCTGTACACTATGTAGTTTGCTTTCTAGGTGCTCATCATCATACCTGTTCAATTTTTTCAATGAGTATGATTCAATTTGATATAGCTACTAGATATACTAACCTGGACTAAGCCCATGCAAAGAAGTAACAAATTTATTTCATAATCTCTCTGTAAAAAGATAACTATCACTTTTTAAATTTATCTGCTTATTACTCAGTTTCATATTCTTTCATATTCAAAGTACAGACTGAAGTTTATTTACCATGCAAAACCCATCAATTTCACCACTTACAGCATCAACCTTATTTTATAAAAGACTGTTGGCCTTCACTTGTTTTTATATACTGAAAGTTTTATCGGGAATCTATGGTGATGATCCTTCAGAATAATTTCTGTGGCTTGGAGACGGCACATAATAGTCTACATAATTACAATGGAGATGATGTAGAACTCTGTATTATTCAACTGAAACTCTACCATAACTGGAATATTCTAATGTAAACTGGAGTGGGTAAACAGTGAGGATGTGAAGATACCATCCCTGGAGATGTTCAAAGCCTAACTGGATCTGGTCCTGAGCAACCTGTTGTAGGTGACGCAGCTTTAAGCAAGGGCTTGGCCTACATCATCTCCAGAGGTCCATCCCAATCTCATCCATTCTGCGATTTTCTGCAGTAACTGACTGGGAATTTAGTTTCGTAAAACCAGGTCTCATCATAGTCCAAGGATGAATTTAATGATACTAAAGGGGGAACCTGAGTGCTGCTGACAAAGGGTATCCTACTCCCTCCCTCCTCCACTGCTCTTTCATCTTTCTACCTCTACTCCAAGCTATACAGCTCCCCTTCCGCCCTTGTGTAGGCTCTGGATTCTCAAGAATATTGGCTGAGCAATTCAGCTTACTATCCTAGCAAAGAACAAACAGAACAAGAAAAGTGAAGCATTCACTGCTGAATTATGAGCTGATTTAACTCTGAGAACAGTCCAACAAACACCACAGCTCACGCAAACCAGGCAGCATGCACAAGGCAGGAGACTGAAGTGGGAGGAACAGTGAAACAAGACTCTTCCTTCACCATAAGTCAGAGCTAAATTGATTTAGCCCTTCCATGTAACTTCATCCCTAGAGGTTTTGAGAATTTTAGCAATACTACCTTTAATGTTATCATTACACTGCAGCCTAGCCAAACCTTATTACCAATGTTGCCTTACCCCTCATCCTTGAGCATATTCCTCCTGCCTCCCAAATCTGACACCCTCTCCTACACGGTTTTGAAATGGTTAAGCAAGAATAAAACTCTCTTCTACATTACAACACTGGAATTGGCTCACTGCAGGGCCAGAATTATATCTAAGCTGACATAAAGGAGGTGGCTTTTTTGGAATGGCCACAGCACTGGGATAGAGATAGATAGAAGATGTGGTAAACAGTTGCAAGAAGCAAAATAGAAGGCTATGAAAATTAAGTCAAAAACCTTAAGACAGAAACTCATCCATCACCATATTTTTAAAGGACTGAAATCTTCCCACCCTCGAAACATTTTAGACTGTAAAGATCTTTAAAACATTTTTTTTTAAATGTAAAATTACATTTTGCAGTAAAAAGTTTTCTTTTGCTTCACTATTCCTTTAAGGATCAGTACATCTTTATATTTGAATTAATTTGTCATCATCTGGACCTGAAAGTTAGTCATGTCTGTCTCTGCTAATAACATCAACAAGTGGCCATGAGCTGCCAGCAGGAACAAGCAAACATAGGCAAAAAACCCTGAAACATAACTGTTTAAGTTACTGATAGTGAAAGTTAATAATTATGAATGTTTAAACCTTTTTTAGTAGCAAAAGTGTTTGAAAAATAAATATTTCTTTAAATAATTTAATGCAACAGATTTCATCTCTAAATTAAAACAAATCTTAAAGAATACTTCACCTTTTCCAGTTCTTTTGGTATCCGCATGCATGTGTATACTCTCTCTCTCCGCTCTGTGTATTTTGCTTCATTGTGTTCAAGGAAGTAACCTCTTGTTAGCTCAGCACTGATGAATCTCAGCAATGAAAGATCTACATTCAGGAACACACATAAGCAGAAGACACTTCAGGCGTGACCTCGAAAGAGTGAGAAGACTGCTATGCTTTTGTTACTTGCTACATGCTTCATTTACATCACATCTAACCCAGAAGGTTTCTGCTGATAGTAACCAGAATGTCAAATAACTTGGTATGGAAGGAGCTACATGAGAAGCAAGTCCTATGCTCTCCCATTCCCCCGTTGCCTCCCAACAAACAAAACAAGCTACTTTTCCCAGCCAATCATTTTCATCAGATATCCCTCTTCTCCAAAACATCACTCAAAGCAGCTACACTGAATGCAATATGCTGAGTGGACCTAATCCTTAACGTACTGACAGTCCTCCTAAATTTACTAAGCTCTATTTTAGACTTTTTAAAAGCTATTTTCTCTCTCAGCAACACTAGCAACTCGTTCTTTATTTTAAAGAACAACTTTCTGTAAGATCAAAATGTTCATGGATACATGATCCCAAGTGATGCAGTGCACAAACAGTACAAGCATGCTGCTCATTTAATGATCAGACCCAAGTCTTTCAAGACTGAAAAGCCATCAAGCACATACAGGTCTTCTGCATTTTAACAGCTGTAGGTAAATAAGCCGAAGGCTGACTGACCTATGTTTAGTCAACTCACATGGCTTCTAAAAAAAGACTTTGTGCAGAGTAGTCTTGCAAAAGGAAATAAAATATGAAATTATAATTATGAAAATTCAGGCTGTCAGCACAAGGAGGTTGAGCTTAAGCTTCAACGCTCACTGACAAGGTCTGACATTACTACCTCCTGGTAACACTTCAGAAGCGACAGAACACTACAATGAAGTTCAACATTTCTGGTTATTATTGGCATTTAAAAATAGAAACTCTCAGTGTTCACACAACATCCAAAAGATGGAAATCACTTATCTAGACAGATAGGTGAAAAGCTACGGTGCATTTATCATGACAGAAGAACATGCTCACAAAGAGTAAATTCAGATTTTAGCCAAAGTCTTAGTGACTACTGGCAGGGGAGTGGAGAGTGGTGGTGGGGGACCTTGCATGGTACAATGCTCCACATTTTTGGCGGGAGGCAGAGGCTAGAACAGCCTAGATAGCAGCTGTTAAGAGAGGAATACAAGTATAGATGCTACGTGTGAAGAGTTCACTCAAAACTGTCTGAGATAGTGGCTTCTCAATATTCATCACATTGAAGATGATGACAACCATTAGCTGGAATAGCTGCCAGAAAATTACAAAGTTTAAAGCAAAGAAGGAATCAGCTCAAACAGAAGTATAAAAGAAGCAGAAGAGGCAGGGTGTGCTTATAAACTACACTGCCTTGGGGGGGGGGACACACATGTATTGAGTGTAATTAGAACTTGTGGGAATTACAAACAGGCATTTTGAAGTTTGCGGTGGTGTATTGACATTCTGTGTATGTCTAGAATTGTGATTTATCATGTTGCCGATACTGATCACAGCCATATAATTCACTGACTGCTGGTTAATTATGTATTGTTAATAAATCATTTATATCATTATTTGCTTTAAACTACATGAACTGAACAGTTTTTGCCTGTATGAGCTTGTTTGGATAGTGATTTTGATGATTTATGTATTACTAATCCACTTCTAGTAAGTAGGCCAAAGCTACTGTAAGCCTTAAAGGTATTTATTTTAAAACAAACAAAACCAACATGTAGTTTAATGAGTAGTAAAAAACTAATATTGACATGTAAAGTCTCAATCAAAGTTCATTCCAGTGAAATAAGGCAGAAGTTCATACCACTAAATCATTGTTCAGATCTCTTGCAAACTTGTTTTCTCGAGTCTTCCTTTGTAACACTATCACTTGTAACTTGTTTGTTTTTCCCCAATTCTTTCTTGTTTAAAAAGTTAAAAGAGATAACCTTAGGTATAAACACACAAGTTAACTACTGTTAACTGCCCAGGGTTTATTTTCTTCCACCTCAGATAACCTACCTTCTCTAACTTAAAGATAATGCATCTCAAACAACTGAAGTTTCCTGCGCAGTAAATATATGCATATGGGCAACCATCATGGAGTAACTTATGGGTCCCTTATGGATCCCCTCCAAGTTGAGATATTCTATGATTCTAACTAATAAGCTATTTATTCCCCACTCCTCCTTACCTCACACAAACTGGTTCATGGGCCTATTGTTGAAAAACAAATGACTAAGTTTGCTCCACCTGGTTAGACTTTCATGCCCTAGATATTAAGAGATAATCACTCCTCATGACTGAGGCTGATCAATACACAAGCTCCAGACCGTGACTGCAAAACAGTCTCTCCAGTGACAGGGGATGCACTGAAGCACACAGTCGCTCAGCCAGCTCCTTTCTGGGCACTTACTGCCACCCAGCAACAGCCCTAGTTCTGTGTCAGCCGTGAAACCGATCAGTGGCTGACCCTGTAGGAAAAACACAGTAAGCAAAAGAACAGGATGAGACACCAAGGTAGGACAGAGTAATAAATCGTCTGAAAAACGGCTTAATTCTGCTATCAAAGCATCATTTTATTTTAAAAATAAGTAAACACTTC